>NC_056747.1:1205850790-1206111878 GCF_019279795.1 Protopterus annectens | reverse complement strand
ACTTTTTAAACAACAAGCAGGGAGGCACACATTCCTACCCCCTCTGCAGACAAGCCATTACATTGTGGGACACAGCATTGACTTATCAAGTTCACCTGCAAGCACAATTCCTGCCAGGAAAAATAAGTACTCTGGCAGACGAACTAAGCAGAAACTTCATGGATCCCCACAAGTGGAAACTGGATCCACAAGTCTTCAGCATGATAACAAGGAAATGGGGATGCCCAGACATAGATCTATTTGCCTCCCCTCACAACTGCCAATTACAGAGATTCTGCACAAGGATTTATCACAAGCAAGCATGGAAAGTGGATGCCCTATCCTTTAGCTGGAAAAACCTAACAGTATATGCCTTTCCTCCACTGCCTCTCCTCCCCAAGGTACTCCTCAAGGTCAGACAAGAGAAGCCAAAAATGATACTGATTGCCCCAGACTGGCCATGCCAGCACTGGTACCCAATCCTAAAGAACTTCTCTCAAGGTCCAGCCTGGACATTGCCTCAAACTTCTCACTTACTGACCCAACAAAACAATCAGATCCTGCACAGCCAACTCAGGACCTTAAATCTGGCAGCATGGCGGATAATGTAGCCATTCAGAACACTTATCTTTCAAAAGCTGTTATGGATGTTATCTTGGAGGCCAGGAGGCCCAGTACCAGAAAATCTTATGCAGAAAAATGGAAGAGATTCTGTGCTCGGAACCAGGAACAAGGAATTGACACGTTTGTACCAAATATTCCTCAGATTTTACAATACCTAACTGAAATGCTGGACAAAGGCCTGTCCTTTTCATCAATTAAGATTCTTGCCTCTGCCATTACAGCCCATTACAATACGGAACTACCTATCTTTTCTCATCCTTTAATAAGGCAGTACCTCAGAGGGGCCAAAAACATAAGACCTCCAAGGAGAGCACCAATACCTGCATGGGACCTCAATTATGTCTTGGAAAAACTCACACTGCCTCCTTTTGAGCCAGCCTCAACAGCTGATATAAAATTCTTATCCTGGAAAACAGCTCTGCCCCTAGCAATAACCTCTGCAAGACGTGTCTCAGAGTTACAGGCACTCATGGCTGTGGAACCTTTTATCATTTCCATCCAGACAGGGTTTCTCTGAGGACAAACCCTACAATTTATGCCTAAGGTGGTGTCCATTGTGGCCCTTAACCAAACCATTCACTTGCCTACCTTTTATCCAAACCCACAGAACAAGGGTGAGAGACTTCTGCATTCTTTGGACATACACAGACAGCTACGCTTCTACTTGGACAGAACTAAAGCTTTCAGAAAGACTGAGCAACTTTTAGTGACATATGCTGCATGATCACAGGGAAAGGCTATGTCAAAACAGACTATTTCTAAATGGGTAGGCCATTGCATTTGTTTCTGCTACTCACAGCATGGCAAATCAGTGCCTAAGGGCATTAGGCCACATTCTACCAGAGCAGCAGCCTTCCTCAGAGGAGTACCAACCAAAGACATCTTAGAGGCTGCAACTTGGAGTTCAGTGCACACTTTTACAAAGCACTACCACTTACCTCTCTACTCTAAATCCAGAGCAGGCTTTGCCACTGCAGTTCTGCAGGGCCTCATAGCCTCTCCTAATCCTATTTAGCCCAGCCACCCATCCTCAGCTTTGGGATTCAACCCAAGAGTAATGACTGCAACAGTGAAACACGATGAACATAGTACAGTTGTGTACCTACCATAAATGTAGATGTTCGAGTGTATTCACTGTTGCAGTCCAGGTTACCCTCCCACCATCCCCCTTTCATTTTCTGGGTACTTCTCTATTCTATACAACCTATGTGGTGTATTTGCTTGTAGATGAAGGAATTGTTTACTTTAGTGCATGCATGTTTATTGGCATAATCTATTTAGCCTACCCTTTTGGGGGCACCTGACATCTGGGGCAAGAAAAAAATGAAGAAAATGGTGTCGGCTACATCTTTTATACCCCTGGCGCACTGACGTCAGGGAAGAGGCGACAGCAACCGATGCAGGACCAGGACTTAGGAATTCAGGCCGACTGCGGGTAGCCTGCCAGCAGGATAACCCAAGAGTAATGATTGCAACAGTGAATACACTCGAACATCTACATTTATGGTAGGTACACAACTGTACGTTTCCTCAGTCCAGGAGTCCCTCCTGGATCTGTATGATATTTCATCTTTGGAGCCTTATTCCCAACCCACCTCTAAGAGACCTGACCAGTTGTACAGGGTTCAGAATCCTCAAATTCTTCTGCAAAATCCATGTTGCAGATCCAGATATGGTGTCACTAGAGTCTGCCTGAGGAGCTAGATTGAACCCAGAGAACAGCACTGTTTTTAATGATATGGACTGTACATTCTATGGTAGATATGGAAAGATGTAAGCTTTATCCACTTTGGCATTTAGGGAATTGAACTGCAAGACCCTCATCTTGAAATGTCGGGACTGTATACTCAAACAACTCTTGGATTGTTGTGGGGAGTACATGCCAAAGCCAGTAAGATGGCTTTCCTGAATCAGAGTCAATCCTCTGTTCAGCTGTGTGGGCAAGATGCTTTAGAAATGTTATCCAGAGCTGTAACTGCAGGGTCTGTGTTAAGAAGACCATCCTGATGAGGACCCAGTCACTTGTCGAAGGATATAAAAGTGCAGCTCCTTAATAACCCCTTTAGATAAGGAACTGTTATTTGGACCTTAAGTATACAGTGTTCAAAAAGCTGAAGGATAAGGGAAGACCGTAGAATTTCAGTCACATGATCCACCTCTCCCTATCCAAGCATTGTCCTTTTTTGCCAGAGGCAGGCTAAGGTAAGAAATCCCCTTAGAAGAGGAAATGGCAGCATGAAGGTAGAACAATGTGGTGGGTGCTTGTCCACTCCCACCAATATGGAGCTGCTTTGGCTGTCACAGCCTCCTCACTCTCCCACCCCCAAAAATCCGGACAGACCTTACCTTACCCAACATTCCCCTCAGAATCCAATGACAGGGGCCAGCTGACCTCTTGTTCATAATGCTGGCTCAGTCTAGCAAGGAATGTATGGATTCAAAGCATAGTCTCCAGGGCTTACAAACTTCAGTACAACACCCAACCAAGAAAAAGCGCTAGCCTTTCCATTCCAAAGAATCAAAAAAGAAGGGAAAAAAAAGATACTGGTACCAATTCTGGTATTCATGCTGACTCAGTGTACTACAGTGAAGGTTCCCACAGACCAGGAAGGGAAAAGGTTCTACTCAAGACTGTTTCTAGTTCAAAGAAATGACAGACCATGGAGACCAATCTTAGACCTGCTGGAGCTAAACAAGTGTCTAAAGGTATGAAAGTTCAAGATGCTATCTCTTAAGACATTGCTTCTATTGCTAAGCCCTCAAAGTCTCCTTGTTACCCTAGATGTGAAACGTTGTCTGTCTGCATATGCATATCCTCCTGTTCTAGGGTTATAGAAGATTCTTGAGGGTTGTAGCAGAGAAATCCCAGTGTCAGGTTAATTCTGAGCCTTTTTGTTTAATTATGTTGCTGAGAGTATTTACAAAATGACTGTGTCCAGTGATAGCACACTGCAAAACCAGGGGCATCCACATCTGCACTTACGTGGATAACTGCCTAATCCAAATTTATACAGAGCAGGATTATTAGTAGGCAGTGGAGTACATCCTTTGGTGCCTAGGCAGCATGGGATTCACTCTGAATAGGCAAAACTAATATATCTGTCCTTCCCAGAGACCAGTTTTCCTTGGAGACATTATGTATATCAGGTGCTGCAGAACTTTCCTCCCATGGAGAAGTGGCAGTCTCTCATCATCTTGTTCTGAACTATACCAGACAAACCCCAGTAAATGTCCAGACAGACACCAAGCATCTTGGGCCACATGGCAACCATCATCCTGATAGTTCCTTTAGCAATACCACAAACAAGATTACTACTGATGTTCCTGAGGAACACGTGGGATCAACAGGTGGGCCCAGTGGAAGCTACCTTGGCAGCTCTGATGTGGATCAAGTGGGAGCTAGATAGTGTGGTGCTTATCTAAAAAAAAAAAAAAAAAGAGAATACCTTTCACACCAGTAATTCTATAATTCTATAACAGACCCTGACCATGTATGCCTTGGACCAGGCCTGTAGTACTCACACCATAGATATCAAAGTACAATACAGATGGGCACCCAAAGAGGGCAACCTGCACATAAACATCAGTGTGATTTTTATATATGGTCTTAAAGCATTCAAGGCAATATGGATGCCTGAGACACTGAAGATGGTCACAGACAACACCACAATGATGTGATGCATAAACAGGAATGGGGTTCATTCTATCACTAATGCAGGCGGACCATGCAGGTCTGAGAAAAAGCGCTGCAATGAATTCTGTATCTGTGGGCAACCTACACCACACTCAGAACAATGTTATACCAAACCATGTAAACAGGACCTCTGCAGATTTCCATGACTGGATGTTGGCACTGGGCGGCATTCCTGTGGAACATCAGCAGGTGTGGTATCCCAGGGATAAACCTCTCTGTATTTCCAGACCACTAACAATGTACTGCTCCAGAGCCTAGCTCAGGAACATTTAGACAGTGAATGCATTCCTGTTGGATTAGATAGGTCTTTTTGTATATGCTTTCTCTCCTGTTTCATTGCTGTTCAGGGTCATTAAGAAAAATCAAAGAAGAGGGGCCAAAATTGATACCGGTGGCCCCCTCTGGTACAAGGAACATTGGCTTTTCTCTCACCAGCTACATTTAGAAAAGGAGACTCCTTGTATGCTGCCTTGAAGTTCTTGATGCAGTACTGAATATCTGTCTTACACCCCAGTCTGTCCACACTGAATTCGGCATCTTTTGGGGATATCATTCTTATTCCCTGTGGGCATCTTTATCCTAAGGATGTTCTAAAAATCATAATACAGGCTAGGATGCCAAGTACAAGAAGATCTGCATAGCTAAGTGGAAAAGGTTTTTCCTCCGGTGCCAGAGAAAGGAGCTATGCAGTACGCAGGTGAGTATACCTACAGCAGCCAGTGTCTCTCTCAGCTTTTCTGCGGTGGGCTTGCATGCTCTTATGTGAAATTTGCTGTCAGACATTTCTCTATATTCAACCCTAGAGTCTTCATGGCTTCCAGGCTGGCAGTAAACCAGCTTTTGACGGGCAGCTTGCATTTTAGACCCCTTTTGGAATGAATTGAATTGGACACCCTTTGGGCCTACATGTATGGGCCTCCTTATAATAATTATATAATTCTTGTGTTGGAAAACAAGTAGTTTTATAGCTATTATCTCAACCAGCAGCGTGTCTGAGCTGCAAACCTTTAATGTGCAAACAATTCTTTTTTTTCTTTCTGAAGGTTGGGTCACCCTATATGCTAGCCCCTCTTTCATTCCTAAAGTCATAACAAGTTACTCTGACTTAGACTGTCCAACTACCAGTCCTTTTGCCATACCCTCTGAATATGGGAGAAAAAAATCCTACATTGTCCACATGCAACTTGGATACTTCTTGGACAGGAATAAGGACTTTAGGAAATCAAATAAACTGTTTGTGGCTTTTACTGAAGCCAACAGAGGCCTACTTGCCTCCAAAAGAGTATTTCAAAGTGGATAGCCCATTTGGATTGTTTGTGTTTCAAAACCTGTTATATACCCCCACAAGTAAAAATCACATCACACTCCACAAAAAATTAGATCACACTCCAGCAGGGCCACAGCTGCTAATGTTGCCTTTTAGAATGGAGTTGGTGCTTAGGATACATTGAAGGTAGCAGCCTGGTGGACCTCAGGACATACATTTTCAAAACAATACAGTTTAGACATGGTTTGATTTGTTCCTCTTGAAAAACATTACTCCTTCCTTTAATGCCTTGTACCCACCACTTCTTTGGAATGAGCTTTAGGAATTTTCCTTCGTATGGTGACTGCAATAATGACCCACATAACGAACATATTATCAACTTACAATAATTAAATTCAAGTGTAGCCACTTCTGCAGTCCCTTTCTCTTTTCTACAAGTTACTGGGGGTGGTTAGGTGGAATGGTTGTCCTCCTATCCCCTCTTTATTAAATCCATACCCAAGCAGTATCCTGATCTTCCCCTTTAGCTCCTTTGCTGCTGAGGTCTCACACAAAGAGTGGGAATCTCAGACCTTAGCCTGACCATCTTGGGTGCAGGATAATATGACATCTAGCCTTATGGGCAAACTGTAGGTCTCCTGCTGTATCTTTGTGGAGTGGCAGTGGGACAAGAAAGAAGACGCATGGATGGATGTCACATTTATACTGATTATGTGAGGACATCAAAGATAAGGATGATGTTAGCCCAGATGAAGAGGAAAGTACTCAGCTGTGAAAGTCTGGCTGAATACTGGACATCAGCCTGTTCCCTACTATGATGACTGCAAGTATATTTATCAAATCTGAGTGTTAAAAAGAATATTAACATTTGGGTCATTTTACCCTCTTTCTGAATCTAGATTTACCTTAGTGTTTCAGTTTATTTTCAAATTCCGTATTCATTTAAATGGTACAATTTTGCATTTCTTATTCCAGGGTTTGAGATGAACATTACAAAACAGCGTCATCATTGCGCACTAGAGCAGTGCTTGTAATTAAATCAGTTTCCTATTAAAGGAGTTAGTTATGCAACTTAAGTGAAAAAATTATGTTTTAGGTAACATGAAGTGAATTTCATTATTTCAGCATTGCTTGTTGCTATAGCAACATGTTGCAAAAATTAAATATAGCAAAGACTTTTTTTATCATTTCATTTTGAAGCTGCTTTTAAGTGTTATAGGGTATAAACTACATAGCAAGGAATGAAAACGTAGATCCTTAGAGTATGGTTTAACAATAGCTATATTGTCGAATGGGTGCAGATGTAAATTAAATTTATGTGAAATGTGCAATATATTCTGCTTGTAAGTGAAAGATTAAATGTGTATAAAACCCATTCACTTCTGTTGTATGTCTTCTAACTGTGGCAATGTTCTGCACGAGTTTGCATTTTCTGTCAGTTTCTTGTTATTGTTAGTAATAAGCTCCTCCTTGCTTTCTCCTTATTTATACTTCACTAGGAAGTGTCAGAATGTTTGCTTTGTGTGGGATGCCTTAGATGTAGGTTTCCCTTAAATGAGAACTGCACCCAAAAGTCACTTTTTTTCTTTTTTACAAAGTTATTTACTATCCCTTTAATTTGATCCCATGAGTGATGCCTTAAATACATACGTGCAAAAATAAATAGTGGAGTCTAGTTATGCTGTGAAGTACTCCAGCTCATGGAAAGCCCACTGTCTGTCATGGTTGGGTCACAAACAAGATCCAAACCACAAAAAATTCCCAGCTGTTTAAAGCGTATGACTAGACTCCCCACTTAAGTTGTACTGAAATGGCCAGAAAAGGGTGAAGTATGTCATGTCCACAGCTTTTTAGGAGAGAGCTGTGCATTCAAAGGTAAATATGCTTGGAGCACTTTTATGTTTTTTTTTTAACATGTTTATTAAATTAGGACTTAAGACATAGGCAAACATACATTTATGTAAAAGAAAACAAACCATGTTGTCAGTTACAAACATTATACCTCGCATACATTTTTTTATAAAATTGCCATCAATCCAACATTACATGAGTTGCTCAATTCCTACTTTCTCTTAAACCTCATTCAGCCACCAAAACATTATTCTGCATGTATTCTTCCCACAATTTCCATTTTTCTGTGTAATTTGCTTCTGCCCTTTTCTAAAGGTTCTCATTCCAGTTCTATTCTTTGTTACAACATTCACTACTTCAGATACAGTTGGTTTATACTTTGTTTTCCATTTTCTAGTATTTGCTTTTTTGACAGCCACTAGAGTTGAATCTAACAAGGCCTTACTGTGTCTCGGCAATTCAGATCCTGTATCCCAGCTCAAAAACATCATTTTCTAAGTAAACTTATTTGCTCACCCAATATTTCTTACATAGTATTCTGTCGGGAATTCTACCCCCAAAACACATTTTTCCAATTAAATCTTTCTTCCCCATCACACCTCCAACATTTGCCATCTACCTGAAGAATAATTTCTTTGGAGTCATCTTGTGGTATAAAAATACTGGTCTATATTAAAAGCTCAAAGAGGCGGTACATCAAACATCTCTACAGCGACACGTAAACACCGACCTCACTAAACCGCGAACGTTCAAAACGGCAATTTCTTTCCCTGGGAAAGAAATCGCTAACACCAAAAACACATGCACACAATTTAAACATAACTGAGGGGCTTCACACCCCCTAACTAAATATACCAACTCCGAGATCGCACTACAGTGGAGTCAAGTGCAATGTCATGGCTCAGGCCAAGAGATTTTTTTTCCCCTGGGGAAAAAATCGCTGACGTTAGCCTTCGCTATTTTCAGATTTCGGTCTGTGTCAGCGAAACGGCATTCGCTGTAATGCCATTTCGTCGATCTAATACAGACCCTAAAAATACCTATGCAAATGCTTACAAGCAAAAATCCATAATCATCTACATTTTGTTGCATATTTGGGAGCTGTACATATGTCCTCCCATTATTTCCTTGTAAATTGCTTATCCAGTCTCTCTTTCCAGTCTTTTCTAACGTCTGATTGATTCTTATAGTTATTGTGAAATATTTTATGTACCATACTAATTATCCCTTTAACAGCAGCTTCTCTTCTAGATTCAACTAAAATCTCTACCAGAAGTCTTTCACTTAGGATTCCCCGATTCTCTTTACATGTACGCTGATATCAATCCCTAATAGAGATGGTAGTGTCTAGCCTGCAATCCAAATGTCTACTTATACTCTTCCCATTCTATTGCCTTTCCCTCTCTACTTGTTTGTTCCCTATACCATGGTTTCTTTGCCAGTTTTCTCCAGTAACTTTCAATGCCATCTTGCCTATTCTGTGTACCAGGGGCGGCTCGTGGCATCGGGCTGCCGGACTGCAGCCCCCTCAAAATAAAAAATAGAAAAAAATAATTTTTGAAATTTTGCGAACTTCGCGCATGCGCAGTAGTCCCGACTACTGTCGGTCTATGCGCATGCTCAAGGCAGTCCGGCAGTCCCCATAGGGGACACAAGGAGACGTCTGTGCACTTTTAAAGTGCACAGACTCGCTAGGATTATGGGTCGCGTCCGGACTGCAACAGCAGCAGTCAGGACAGTCTCGTCATCGGGAAGGAGCTTTGGGATCTCGCGGGTCTTTGGAGTATTGCGCGGGCAGGATGTACGTTAGCTGGATATATTCAGGTAAGTGTATGGTGCTTTTTACTTTACAATGGATTGTGTGTGTATGGTGCATTTTACAATGGTTATACTGTGTGTGTGTGTGTGTGTGTGTGTGTGTGTGTGTGTGTGTGTGTGTGTGTGTAAATGCCCCAGGTGCTCATGGTGGTGTGGTAGGGAATACCTCAGGCTTGAACCCTGTACCCTGTATGCAGGTGTTAAAGACTTGAGTTCCCTACCCACCACCATTTGTAAAAAAATTGCAGATTTTTGCCTCATATTCGATCTGATCTGTTCCTCATAATATCTGTGGTTTGTAAATGTTGCAATGCTTGATATTTGATGGTGTAGTAGTAGCATTGTTGCCTCCCAGCTGCAGGTTCTCGGGTTTGATTCTTGGCTGGGGTTCCTTCTTTGTGGGGTCTGTATCTTCTCCCTGTGTTTGTGTGGGTTTGCTTTTGTGTCCTCCCATGTTACAAAGACATGTCTGCATTATTTCTTCCTGGGCCTCTGCTGAAAATTGTTTTTTTTGTTCCAAGTCAGACTGTCCTGATTAAAAAATGTTAAATAAAATTGACAGGCATTTGAATTTCAGACTTAAGGGTTTCTGAATGTTTAATTCCTTGCATATTTGATGGTGCAGTGGTAGTATTGTTGCCTCACAGCTATAGGTTTTCTGGTTTGATTCTTGGTTGGGGTGGCTTCTGTGTGGAGTCTGCATCTCCTCCCTGTGTTTGTGTGGATTTGCTCTGGTGCCCTGCCATTTTACAAAGACGTGTCTGCAGTATTAATCCATGCATCTCTGCTGAAAATTGTTTTTGTTCTGTCCGCAGTAAAATTGACAGGCATTTGAATTTCAGACTTCAGGTTTCTGAATGTTTAATTCCTTGCATAATTGATGGTGCAGTGGTAGTATTGTTGCCTCACAGCTATAGGTTTTCTGGTTTGATTCTTGGTTGGGGTGGCTTCTGTGTGGAGTCTGCATCTCCTCCCTGTGTTTGTGTGGATTTGCTCTGGTGCCCTGCCATTTTACAAAGACGTGTCTGCAGTTTTAATCCCTCGTCTCTGCTGAAAATTGTTTTTGTTCTGTCCGCAGTAAAATTGACAGGCATTTGAATTTCAGACTTCAGGTTTCTGAATGTTTAATTCCTTGCATAATTGATGGTGCAGTGGTAGTATTGTTGCCTCACAGCTATAGATTTTCTGGTTTGATTCTTGGTTGGGGTGGCTTCTGTGTGGAGTCTGCATCTCCTCCCTGTGTTTGTGTGGATTTGCTCTGGTGCCCTGCCATTTTACAAAGACGTGTCTGCAGTTTTAATCCCTGCGTCTCTGCTGAAAATTGTTTTTGTTCTGTCCACAGTAAAATTGACAGGCATTTGAATTTCAGACTTCAGGTTTCTGAATGTTTAATTCCATGCATAATTGATGGTGCAGTGGTAGTATTGTTGCCTCACAGCTATAGGTTTTCTGGTTTGATTCTTGGTTGGGGTGGCTTCTGTGTGGAGTCTGCATCTCCTCCCTGTGTTTGTGTGGATTTGCTCTGGTGCCCTGCCATTTTACAAAGACGTGTCTGCAGTTTTAATCCTCATGCCTCTGCTGAAAATTGTTTTTGTTCTGTCCGCAGTAAAATTGACAGGCATTTGAATTTCAGACTTCAGGTTTCTGAATGTTTAATTCCTTGCATAATTGATGGTGCAGTGGTAGTATTGTTGCCTCACAGCTATAGGTTTTCTGGTTTGATTCTTGGTTGGGGTGGCTTCTGTGTGGAGTCTGCATCTCCTCCCTGTGTTTGTGTGAGTTTGCTCTGGTGCCCTGCCATTTTACAAAGATGTGTCTGCAGTTTTAATCCCTGCGTCTCTGCTGAAAATTGTTTTTGTTCTGTCCGCAGTAAAATTGACAGGCATTTGAATTTCAGACTTCAGGTTTCTGAATGTTTAATTCCTTGCATAATTGATGGTGCAGTGGTAGTATTGTTGCCTCACAGCTACAGGTTTTCTGGTTTGATTCTTGGTTGGGGTGGCTTCTGTCTGCATCTCCTCCCTGTGTTTGTGTGGATTTGCTCTGGTGCCCTGCCATTTTACAAAGACGTGTCTGCAGTATTAATCCCTGCGTCTCTGCTGAAAATTGTTTTGTTCTGTCCGCAGTAAAATTGACCAGCATTTGAATTTCAAACTTCATGTTCTTCAGAATACATAGTAGCACAACCTTTTTTTCTAGCAATTTTCTAAGTTTATAAGATGAATATTTTAAATTTGTCCCTATTTTTGGGACTGTATTCCCCCATTATTGGCTTCGTCCAGGTTTTTGTGCTAAGGTTGACAGCTATGGCAAGAACTGAATTCACTGAATATGTTTGAGGGCTGTATTCCCTCATTACTGGGTTTGTCCAGGTGTTTTGTACTAAGAGGTTGACAGCTATGGTGAGAACTGAATTCACTAAATGATAGCCATTTAAGTTTCAGTCTTCCTCTCTTTTACAAAGCAGCTGATGTGGTGTAGTGGTATGTTACTCTGACTGTTTTTTGCTCAGGGACCTTGGCAGTAAAATATATGGTGGCAACACAACATTTTATTCTAGCAACTTTCCAAGATTATACAAGCAATGTTTAATGTGTCCCTGTTTTTGGGCTTTTGACCCCCCCCCCAATACATTTTGGCTTTTTCCAGTTTTCTTGAGCTGCGAAGTTGAGATGCAGTTGAGTATTGAGTAGATTTTACAAGGAGCTGAGAGCTGCAGGGGAATAGAAGTTTAGTGCTTTGCCTAGTTAATACTATAGCACAACAGGTTGTGTACTTGCTTTTCATGTAGAAGGCTGTGGGTTCTACTCCCACAAGGGGTGGATGCTGCCGTACTGAGAATGTTCTCCTTGGTGAAGATACTAACTATGAGTTTATCAGTTTGCCATCCATTTCCTCTTGCAATATTATTACTAGCTTATCATTTTTTTAATGTAATATAGGCAATTTATTCCTGAGGGGCAACAGACACTTTATTTTTCGATGAAACCATGAAATATAAAGGTGATTGCTAGCAGCAATCACTTCATTAGTTACAGATTTCTTTAATGTGGAATTATTTAGATGACTTACTTCAGAGATTGTGCATATTTACTGATAATGGACTGTAGAATTGTGCATATTTACTGATAAAGGTGGACTGTAGAATTGTGCATATTTACTGATAATGGTGGACTGTAGAATTGTGCATATTTACTAATAATGGTGGACTGTGGAATTGTGCATATTTACTAATAATGGTGGACTGTAGAATTGTGTATATTTACTAATAATGGTGGACTGTGGAAGTCTGAGTAGGCTTTTTTTATGATAAATGTTCTCAACTGGGCAGTTTTGCCATTATGGGTGCATATGGTTTGTTTCATTGCTTACTGGAAAAATGTTCAAAACAAATTTAAAACACCCTCTAACAAGTGTACTGTATTGTACAAGGAATATAATTTTAGTACAATGAGGAAGGTGTATCAAAGAGCACATGTATGTTTCATATGCAAGGGGCCTATGATTCGAAAACAGCCCAAAATTAATCTTTATCTGCCACTGGCAAAATGTATTTTCTTTGAATGTGGGTTTCAATGCTGTTTCAATGAATGTGAGTTTCAAGGGCAGAGAAGTTTTAATGCTAAGTTTTCATTGTGAGACTGCATTGCTTTGTTTAACATATGACTTGGTGTTTGTGCTGTAAAATACAAAATAAAACTTTCAAATTAAGTCCAACTCATCATAGAAGTAAAGCAGTATGCACATTAGTGTTTATGGTAAATGGAGTGAAATAGCCAAGTAATGGTTCATTGGAATGGCTGCAGAGGCTCCATTCAACCATTATTTTGTCGGGGGGGGCAGCAAACTCACAGGCCCAGCTGAACTATACCTCCCAACTGTCCAGATTTTCAAAGATTGAATAGATTTTTGCTTCTTATTTTTGGTTTGTTGTTCATAAAATTTGTAGTTTTAATTCCTAAATGATTTGCCAGAAGTCACTAAATAATACGTTTCAGACTTCATAACCTTCAGAAAAATGCATGTTAAAGTAAGAGCTGTTCTATCAACTGTCTCAATTTGTACAAGAGCAATTTTTAGTACTGTTTATATGTGCCCCCAATATATTTGGCCTTGTTCAGATTTACTGCATTAACAGGTTGAGAGGTACATGCAAATAAATTGCTTTATAGAATTAGACATAGCCAACCTCTCAACTGTCCCCAATTTTTGGCTCAAAATGTTGCTCTTCCCCCTAATAATCCCTCCGCAAAATAGCAATTTTGGAAGAAAACATGGAGGGTTTACAATTAAGAAATAACTGTAATAATCAAAGTTATAGATTACTTGAAATGCATGTAGATTCTTTTATTTTGTCAGCTGCTCAGGGTAGCAGTACTAATATTAAAGTGTCCCTTCTTTGACAGGTAGCAGCTGTATTGTGTGTCTATTTTATATTTTTGCATCACATTTTTGGTCCATTTTTCATAAAATTGTGTTTTTGGCAAATTAGTGACAAATCACTAAAGACTGAAGTTAGAAAATGACAGACATTTGAGTTTCAGATTTTATACCCTTCAGAAAATTCATACTAATGCAATACCTATTCTATTATCTTTCTAAGTTTATTAGAGCAATATTTAAAAATTGTCCTTATTGTTGGGCCTTTGTCCCACTTCTGTGTATGGCTTTGTCCAGATTTCTTGCTCTTGAGGTTGAGAGGTATGACAAATGTGTCAGGGCCATCACAGTCAGCCAGAGAGATTTCAAATTGTGACATGCTTGTTGCACCCCACTCCCCCATGTAGTGACTCTGGATGTGTCCAAGCAAGGCAAGGAGTAGTTGTATCTACCTTGGATGGGGAGGACACATTGCATAAGTACTACAGTGGCTTTTCATCTGTCCTTGATTTTGCAGAATGGTCTGGTTTCTGTCATATTTTTGTACTGTTGATTTATGCTTATTACTCAAAGTGCCTGTTGCTCTGTGTTTAAGTAGCAATGCTTTAATGACCATAAGGTAAGCTTGTCTGACATCGTAAGATGCAAGTAAGCTTTAATAAGCATACTGTTAAAGAACTGCCAACATTGAAAGCCTTTCTGTTGTTGCCATGCAGAGAATACTTGACTAGATAATGTATAAGCCTTGGGTATTAAAGGACAGGATTCCATTATTTTAAAAAGCTCATTACACTTGTTGGAGACTTCCAGTCATCTCTACAGACTTTACCCGTAAACTAAACAGAATGCCAATCATGTGTGGTCCATAACCTGTACAGTAATCCTTTAAGCAATATATCTTGAGCTTGTTTCTTGTTTGCTTTTCATTTTTTACTTTTATCATGTTTTCCCCATGAAACAAGTTGTCAGGCAGCAGGTCTTTTTGGATAAGAAACATTTTTACAAGTGGGGGCATCACATAGATTTCTACTTTCAGCATGTTACTTGGTACTTTAATAAAGCTGAATATATTATAATTAGAACTGCAGTGCAAGGAGAAGTGGTTTGAGTTGAGTACTTCTGGTTTTTCTTATACTTGATTTTGACTGGCATTCCAGTAATGTATTTAAAAAGTAATTTATTTTTTCATGCCTCACAACCTTTTGTTTCCATCTAGATATTAAGTAAACTGTCATGCAGCCAATGCATTGAAATATTTTTATTCTTCTACACTTATTTTTGTCTTGATTGGACTTTCATAATGATGGTGTGCCACCCAGGGCAGCGTATTTAATTAAAGTTAGTTTTTTGTGGTTTTGTGCATAGCTCCTCCCCTTTATGGTTGACCCCACCCCTTCCCCTTGACCCCACCCGTTCAGCTGTCTCCTGCAGCCCCCCTGTGATTTGAAGTCACCAGCCGCCACTGCTGTGTACCCCTAATTGCACTCATCCCCACTGGCAGAATCTTTCTCCATTCTTGTGTTGGCCTAGTTTTTAGAATACTTTGATAGTTTAAGAATATAATTTTTTTTAATTTCTCCAAATCTTTTGGGTTTCTAATACTATGACGGAAATGGTCCCCATTTCTAAGTCAAAGTACGATTAAAGTTCATGAAACTAGTATTGTTTCAATCTTTGTCAGCCAAAACTTCTCTTCGCAGCACTCATAATATGCCCAGTAATGACTCCTGCAATTTTTACTGCATTACATAGATTGGTAACGCATCTAAATGCAATTGTTGATTCTTTTTATAAGACCCGTTGCTCCACCTACTATTTGAACTGTCTGGGTATCTTTCTTCCACATTGCTCTTGTTTCTGCCTGCAGATCATGATATTTTATGACTTTGTGTCTCTCTGTACGCAAGACACTGTAGTCACTGGGTGTAGCAATTTCAGTGATCAGTGCTGCTTTTGTCTTCTTTTCTTGGACCACTTTATCCAGTTTTCTAGCATCTGTCTTGAACTGTTGATAATGGATGATCCCATGTGATGTAAACTTAATCATTTTCTATGATGCTTTGTGGCTTATGTTTCCATTCTTTTTCAGCCACTTCAGAACCATAATGTTTGCACAATCCCCAGTGCGACAGCCTTGCCAGATTATGCCTTTCAGTATACAGTCCTTCTGCCTTTAGTATGTCACAACCAGGAACAAGTTTGTGCGACTGTTTCCAATTCAGTTTTACAAAACCTACTTTTGTCTCTTTCTCCCACGTGTTCAGTGGACTTTGTAAACCAGCATGTATGTAGCCCACTATTTTGGGCTGCCAATATTAACCTTTCATCTCTTGGTTTGAATTCGCCTCTCCTTAACCATTCCTGTGTTCATTCCTGATCAACATGAGGTTCTTCCAGAAGTTTACTTGCAACTATATTTATGCTTTTTCCACATTTCTTGCCTTCTTATCTCGTCCTTCACCTTGTATTCCTTCTTTCTTTTTTTTTTGGCAGATTCAGTTGCTGCCTGATTTTTATCTACTTCTGGCTTCATAGGTTGGTACTAAGCTATCGGCCCTAGGGCCTACACAAGCCTAGCCATAACAATTCCCTGGCTATTTCTTCCCATACTATTTACTTCCCTGGACCCCTGTCTAGCGACTGATGTGATCCCCGGGTGAATTTCCTTTCTCCCATCCAATCATCAAGGTTCCTTTTGAAGAGGGCCAAAGAGGCGCTCTGCTTGACATGTATGGGCAGTCTATTCCAGAGTCTGGGGAGTCTCTGGGTCAGGAACCTATCACTCCAGCATGTTTTGTTTATTGTGGTGACAAGATTTAGATCCCTGGAGCGTGTGACTCTGAGGGATTTCTTTTAGTGTAGCATGTCCAACAGCTCTGGGTTTGACAATCCTTGTATGTTAAACAGAGATTGCCTCGGAGTAGACTATATGCAACTGAGTATAGCTGGAGTTTTTTAAGGTGGTCAGCAAAGGGCATCTGCTTTAGGCCTGTGCTTCTTTTAGTGAGGTATTTGCAAAGCTCTTTCCAGTGGTGCGAATCAAACCTTCCACCTTGTGGTTGAAAGGCATATACCTTAACCACTGTACCACTTGGCCTTTCAGCTTGATTTCCATTCCTGCTTGACGCCGATATGCTTCTGCTAAATTAAGCAGAGAAGTCCTCTTAGATTTATTCTTCTCATGTTTCAAAACTTTCACTACATTTGGGTCTTGTGAGGTCAGCAGATGTGTGGAGTCCTATGACTGCAGATCTATATGTGTAGTCAGTTTCAAGGAGGCCCATCCCTCCTTCGGAATGGGGAATATGTAATCTTGGTATACACTGATTTTTATAAATCATCTGGTGAACATGAAGCATCCTTCTTGTTTTCCTTTCTAATCTATCCAACACATTTTGGGGCCAGTCAGTCTCTCCAAAATTGTAAGTTAGGACAGGAAGAGCAATTTGGTTTATAGCTTGGATTTTGTTCCTAGATGTCAATGCTGTTTTCAGAATTAATTTAAGTCTTCTAAAGTATTCCTTTCTAAGTTTTATTTGCATTTGTTCATGTTTTATTGTTCATCCTTCATCACTTCCCAAATATTTATACACTTCCTGTTGCTCAATTTCATTTATATCACATTTTTGTCTGAAACTGATGTTTTTCTGGTGCTGCAGTTTTCCTGCTTTAAAGGTTGCTTTTGCACACTTACCAAGACCAAATGACATTCTTATATCATCTGAAAACGTTTTGACAACCTGCAGCTGTGCTTTCAGTTCCTCATCTGATGAGCTATACAGTTTTAAGTCATTGACAAAGAGAAGATGAGAAGTCTTTACACTTGGTTGTTTTTTAGTAGCCAAATTGTAGCCATGGCCTAAGTTAACAGCTTTAATGGCAAAGCAGAATAGCAACGGTGACAGAAAGTCACCCTGGAATATCCCGCTTTGAATTTGTATCCCTGGGGAAAATAATCTGTCCTTTATCAAGACATAATTGCAAAGTGGTCTGCCACTGTTTCATGGTCACTGTAATGTAGTCAATCATGTAGGGTGTATCTTATACATTTTTAAGCACTCTTTTATCCATGAATGTGGGATACTATCAAGTGCTTTTTTATAGTCAATCCATGCCATACTTAAATTCTTCCCCTTTTTACAGTTCTCCAGTATGACTTTATTTAACAAGTGATCCTTTGTTCCATATGACTTTCTTTTATTGTTCTTTTGTTCTACTGCCATAATTGAGTTTTCTTCTAAATCACTATAAACTCTGTCGGCATCAATTCCCATGTATAGTTTATACGTCGTCTGATGGCAAGTTATTGGCCTATAAATTTCTAGGGTAGCCTCTAGGTTCACTCTTAAGGAGCATTATTTTGCCTGTTTTAGCCAGGTTGGTGTCTGTCTGCGTTGCACATACAAATAATTCTTACTCATGGCTAAATCCTCATGCAAAGATGTTAATACTTTTGAACAAAAGTTAGGTACTGCATCTGGGCCTGGGGTTTTCCAATTAAAGGCTTTTCTTAACTTTGTTTCAATCTCTCTCTGGCTGTTCTTTCATCTCATTTCATATCATGTACCTTTAAACTTCTTATTCTTTCTTTTACTTTTTCTACACATTTAGCATCTTTGTTATGTTCCACAGGATCTGCATAGATACCTCTCCAAAATGTGTCTACTAGCGCTTTTTGGTGGTCTTTCAATTCTTTTTACCTTATTTTCCAATTCTCTATAAAGCTTTTTTGGGCCATCAATAAATTGCTTATTTTGTACTTTTCCTTTATTTTTATCTGTGTATCTTCTAAGTTTTTCCACTTGTGCTGAATTTTTTAGTTTATTTGCGATAGTACATGATAGATCCTGGTCTGTTCTAATACTGTGCATTGTTTTAATCACATCTTTCTGTCTTAGTGTTTTTGTTGATCTATTCCCTCTTCTAAGAGCAATACTTCTTGTGTTAATTGCTTTATAGTTTTCTCTATTCAATACTTCCATGATGGTATTTGATTTCTCCCCTTCCTTTCCCTAACTACCCAGTGTTCTTTTGGTAGGACTTTATCAGTTATTAATTTAGCAGCACAATAATATATCCTGTTTACTTCTGTTATATCACATGGATTTCTATGGACAGTTCTAATTACTGCATTAATTTGTTTTATCAGACTTCTGACTTTTTGTGTTTTATTGACCTTCTGCAGTCTGTTTCTCTCGCTGATCTTAATATATCTATCCATGTCTATTAAATCAAGCAACTCTTCTGTTAGCTTATTTTCTTCCAAACTGAGGGCACATCTCTTGGTTTCCGTTTCCTGTGGCATTCTGTAACATCTTCCTGTGGCACATTCTCTTCAATTTCATCCTGTGCCATCTGTTGCTCTGTCATATGGGAACTCACTGGCCTATCACTCCTCAACATCAACTTCATCAGAGTTTCCTGTTCCTTTCCTTGCTGTCTAGCTTCAAGTGAATGTTTATACTGGTTTCCTGTTAAAGGCTCCAAAGTATCTTGATATGGCACCTGACCAATTGCTTCCTGTTCCACTGGTTTCACCTTAATTTATATATCCATTGCTCTATCCTGTTGTGGTGCTTTCTGCATTCAATTTTCTACCCTGAATCCTTCACTTTGTAGATACTCCATAACCTCATTTTCTATTTCTTTAACTTCTCCATTACCAATCTCCTTTTTTTTTTTTTTTTTTTTACTTTTCCTCTTTGCCTTCTTATTTTTTGTATTGTAAAGTTTTCCATGTCTGGATTCCTTTGTCTGTATTTCTCATCAGACATCTTTGAGGCTGCTCGTTTTGTATTGGTTAGTTTTGCTTTCTCCTTTGCATAGATATTGCACCATATTAATTTTTTTTATTTCAAATGTCCATATTTCTTCTTCAGATGTTTCCTGATCTTCCTGTTTCTCCTTACTTTGGGGACTTGCTCCATCATGCTGTGATGAGACCTTCTACACCAAATCCCCACTTCACAGGTAGTCCATAACATCAACTTCTATTTTTTTAACTTCTACACTTCGTTTCTACGTTCTGTCTTTGTGATGATATTTTTTTATTGTAAAATGTTCCATATCTGGATGCCTTTGCCTGTTATTTCTCTCCGAATATCTTTGGGGCTGCCTTCTTCATATTGATTAATTTGGCTTTCTCCTTTGCATAAATATTGCACCATATCAAATCTCTCTTTCTTATTTGCAATGGTGATGGACAGGTTGACAGACGAGATCAGACAGGAGTCCCCGTGTACTATGATGTTTGTAGATGACTTGATCTGTAGTGAGAGTAGGGGACAGGTGCTGGAGACCCTGGAGAGGAGGAGATATGTTCTAGAGAGAAGAGGAATGAAGGTCAGCAGGACTAAGACAGAATATGTGTGTGTGAATGAGAGGGAGGATAGAGGAATGGTGAGGATGCAGGGAGTAGAGGTGGCGAAGGTGGATGAGTTTAAGTACTTGTGATCAACAGTTCAGAGTAATGGTGAGTGTGGAAGAGAGGTGAAGAAGAGAGTACAGGCAGGATGGACTGGGTGGAGAAGAGTGTCAGGAGTGATTTGTGACACGAGTACCAGTAAGAGTGAAAGGGAAGGCCTTTCTCAATCGTTTTGTATGTCTTGTGTCTGGAAGTTCTGGGCTTTTTGCATAATGGTTACAATACATAATTTCTTTCTTATCCTCAGTAGTCCACTCTGTCATCTTTATGGCTCTTCTTTGGCCTGTCAGTTTTTGTGATTTTTGTGGACTGCTACTTCCTTCTACAACAGGGGGGGGGGGGCATCCTCCCCCTGGGCCTGGCTTGGCCTTGTTGTAGGAATGTTTTCATATTTTGAGGATTCTGTCTAATTGTTTCCACTCCTGGCACCAGTGCACCTACCAGGATTGGGCAGTTTTGTATCCTGGGTCTTGTGCACCCAGCTATCTGTCTTAATTTTTGACCTACTTCTGTGCATGATAAATGCTATGTAAATACAGTCTATGTATTAATGTAGTCTTGATGAGATTTTGTGAAAACAGGGTCCACCTCGCGAAGATACTCACCAAGACTTGAGGATGGATTTAGTTTCAGCACTGTTCCTCTCCTTTGCTTGCTGACTTTTCATCTCTCCATTTGGACCCCATAATACATAATTTTCTGTATGGCTGCTACTGTTCTGCTTAAGAATCTGCATATAAAATCACACCCACTCTTTATTTCTTGAATTCCCCTAGTTTTTGTCAACTCTTTCCACTCTGAATTATAACTTTCTGCTTGTGTTATGTATATGAGCCTTAACTGTGTAGCTTAAAATATCCCTTCAAGTCAGATAATCATAAACCACCTTGTTCTATTAGAATGGTCAACATGTGCCACTTGACCTTTGCCCTCTTCCCCATCCAGATAAAATCCTTCAACTATTTAGTAATTGTTCAGAACTTATCCTCTAATTGATAAAATATGCCTGACTTGTCTATAGAACTATAGGGACTAAAAACATTTTCAGTGCTTCTATCTTGCTATCCATATCCATAAACACATTTTTCCAGGTTCTCAGTTTTTGTATTATCTTTTGTTTAGTCTTTTCCTGCATATCCTTAGCTACCATAACATAATCCATTTTTAACCCATGGTCCTAAATACTTCATTTTATAATGTCCCTGTAAATGTAGGTATTACTGAATCGATTCATGTGTGGGTACATGGTTTATATCCTTTTTTTCTTCAGACCTATAGTGCCTTTTTTAGGTAAGGTTCAAATGACAAATTAACCATTGTAACTGGTACAAGCAAATAAAATCTGAGTGTAATGCTACTCAGTGCTAGAAGTCTAAACCTCAAAATGCATTCATTTGAGGCATTCCTTAAAATGGAGAACATCAACATCTGTGCAGTGACAAGAGACCTGGTTCAAGGCTCCAGAGAGCACCCCTGCGTTACCAGGCTATAATTCATACCACACCTTTCGGCCACCTAACCTGGACCGAAACACTAAAGGTGGAGGCGTGTCCATATTCATTAAGGATATCCACACCTCCAGGCTAGTTGCTCAGCGTAATGCATCCGAGATTATCCAAGTGCAACTAACTCTGGGCAAGACTGCAATCCAAATTGTAACTTGCTACAGATCCCCCGCCATGCCCCAGGATTCCCACTCCTCATTTCTTGATACATTGGAAAATATTAGGGTACAACCCAACACCCTAATAATGGGCGATTTCAACTACCCCCACCATTAACTGGGAAAACTATTCATGTACAAACTCTTTTGTTCAATGTTTTCTGGAATTCATAAATTCCAACGCTTTGGATCACATAATCCACACCCCCACCAGGGGCAGCAGCATCCTAGACCTAGTCATTACCAACATGGGCGACCGGTGTTCCATACCAGAGGTCAATTACTCGTTGGTCAGATCTGACCACAAGCTAATCAGCCTAGACATCCACATCCTGCCCCCACCCCCCCATTAGGGAAACCACCATAAAAAAGTTCTCCTTCTCTTAAAACAGAAGTGGCAAACTTCACAACACCCATGCAGATGGACAATAGAGGCACGACTGCTGAATCCTACACAAATGCACTTTATAAGCACTTGCACAAGTGCATGGATCGTGCTATCCCTAACAGAATTAGGATGATATCCTCCAAAAAAAGGAAGCCAATCTGGTGGTCCCCTGCCATAAACAAACTCTACAACAGAAGAAACTGTTGCAAAAAAGTGTAAAATCCCATGACGAAGAACTCCCTGGTCAGCCTCAGTAAGAAGCTAAGATCCTTCATAAAATCCTCCAAAGCTAGTTATGAAAACAAAATCGCCACTGATTCTAAAGACAACCACAAATCATTCTATAGCTATGTCAAGAATCTCAATGGTAACACTCAGATCTGCTCTGAGTTGCAGCACAATGGCACTAAATATACAGAACTAACTGATATTGCCAACATCCTGGCAGATAGGTTCAGTGCTAACTTTACCCCACCCCTAAAGGGCCCATCTGTATATCAGAAGAATGCAAAGTTCTTGTAATCACGGCTGCACAGGTAAAAAACACACTCTCCAAAGCCAAGAACACAGCATCCATGGGACCTGACAACAACCTAGGCTGCATTCTACATGAACTACAGAATGAACTGGCACTCCACCTAAGCACCATGTTCAATCATAGCCTCACCTCAGGCTTTGTGCCCACTGAATGGCGCATATCGACGGTTATCCCTCTCCACAGAGGGGGAGCCACCACGGACCCCGGGAACTACCGCCCCATTAGCCTAACAAGCCTAGTCTGCAAGGCTGTGGAACGTATCATCATGGAACATATAAACAAATACATTGGTAATCTCCAAACTCTAGACCCCACCCAGTTCGGGTTTGCAAAGGGCAGATCATGTCTCCTAAACCTGATTGACTTCTTTGAAGTAGTCACCAAAACCATAGACGATGGTAAGGTGGTTCACACAGCCTATCTAGATCTCGCCAAGGCTTTTACATCAACCCCAACTGGCTCACTGACAGAACCCACACTGTGAAAGTAGCAGACTCCAAACCCGACTTCAGACCAGTGGCAAGTGGAGTACCACAGTGTTCAGTCCTGGGTCCTCTCCTGTTTAGCATCTACTTTTCTGAAGTACAGGCTAACACAGAAGGTCTTTGGCTAACAAAGTTCACAGATGACTGCAAACTAGGTGCCATAACTGAAACTCCTAACAATGTGGACATCCTACAAAAGGGCCTCACTGAGACATATGCCTGGTGTCAAAGCCATGGCCTCAAGCTCAATGCCAAAAAGTGCATTGTCATCCCTTTTGGTAAAAACTGTGTACCCATCAGCTACCACATAGGTGGTAGTCTACTTAACACTGAAAGTGTGAGACCTTGGGACACAGGTGGACAGTAGTCTCTCCTTTGATAATCACATTGCCACAGTAGTCAGGAAATCCTTCTACGTGGCACACCTCATCACAAAAGGTTTCTCATCCAGGAAAAAAGAGGTCATTGTTCCCCTCTACTAGTCACTCATTAGACCCATCATAGAGTACAACGCTCCTTTTGGTATGTACCTCACAAGACATCTACAGCAACTGGAAAGGCTGCAGAAATACTTCACAAAGAGGATTACTGGCCTCAAACAGATGCCCTCTGCAGACTGTCTCAAAAAACTCCAGCTTTACTCCGTCGCATAACGCCTACTCAGAGAAAATCTTTGCCTAACATACAAAGCTATGTCAAACCCAAAGCTTTTGGACATGCTCCACTTAAAGAAATCCCAATTCCTCCATGCTACATGCTCTAGGGACCTAAACCTTGTCACCACAATAAACAGAACATGTTTGAGGGATAGATTCCTGTCCCAGAGACTTCCCATACTCTGGAACAAACTACCTATATATATCAAACAAAGCTCCTCATTTGCACTCTTGAAATAAAATCTTGATGATTGGATGGAAAATAGGAAATTCACCCCGGGGATCACCTCTGTGGCTCTGCTCGACAGGGGCACAGGAAAATAATTTTCTTGGGTGGCGAAAGCCTGGTTACCTTTTTGGCTAGACTTGTATAGGCCCTAGGGCCGATACCCTAGTGCCTACCTATGAACCTATTAAATTTATATCATGAAAAAAACTTGAAACTCTTTCAAAATGTTCCACAATACTATGATGTACTTTTCTGGTTTTATCAAAAAGAAAATAATATTGTCTGCAAATACAACCATCTTTTCTTGATTACCATACCAATTACAATCTTGAATTTCTGTGTCCCTTATTTTTTTGCCAGTGGCTATAAATATAAAGGTAATAAAGGAGAAAGAGGACACCCCTGCCTAATTCCTCCGTTCAGACACAACTTATCAGGGAGGAGCCCTCCCACTTTAATTTTTCCCCTCTGATCCCTCCTATTTCCTTCTGATTAACCTTATTATTTCATCAGGGAATGCAAATGCTTCCATTGCCAAACTCATAAAATCACAGCCTACTCTGTGGAATGTTTTCTGTGCATCAAGACCCACTAATGTTAGTGGTAGTTTCCTTAAAATGTTTGCCTCCCTTCCACAAAGCCACTCTGATCCATATCTGTCAATTCTGACAAAATATTGCCTTTATTTCATCTATTATAGACATAAACACTTTATAATCTTGGTTTAAAATTGAAAGGACCTATATGAAGCTGAGTCTGATGGGTCTTTACTGTCCTTTGGTAGTAAAACTTCCACAGCTTTCTTCCAATTTGTTGGTGTTTCCCCTCCTTTTAAAATACTGTTAAACAAAACCATGCAAATCTTTTTAATTTTCTCCTCCCCTCTATCCCCCTCCCCCGGCTTCCAGACTTCCACAGGAATGCCATCTGCTTCTGGAGACTTTCCTGTAGATTGATTATATGTCACCATTTTAGCTCCTCTACTCCTGTCTTAACTGTTAATTGTTGAGTCTCATCTACCTCTAACCTTGGCATACTCAAGTCTGCCATAAATATTTCCATTTGTGCTTTTTCTTGATTTCTACATTTCTCTGCTTTATATAAATTTTCATAAAATGTCTGAAATGTCTCTGCTTATTTTTCTTGTTATAGGCTCACTAAGTTTGGCAACAACCGTTTCAACTTTCTGTTGCCTAAGAGTTTTTGTGCTCTCGAGTTATCTATCAAAAAACAGTTGTTTATTAGTGGGAGCACTTTATGTTCTTAAGTAATCTGCATGTGTCGGATTGTACCTTCATCAGGAGAAGTTTCTTGTCTTGTATACATTTGCACTGGGACTATTTTGCTTTTTTGGTGTAGAACAAAAAAAGTCAGTTTAGCAATGTGGAATTTGATGCAGATTTCCAAGAAGGATGGCAGAGTCTGTCTAACTATGATCTTTCATTATTTGGCACTCAACTTCATACCTTTTTCAGAGAGACTTTGAGAAATACTTGGACTAGTGGTCAGCGGCTGACTAAAAAGGAGGAGAATTGAGAGTCAAATTTACTTTTTAAGTTTAAAATTGATTTGTACCGTAAAAGACTTGACAGCAATCTAAGTGTGTCTCTAAAGTGGTGGAAAAAAATTAAAGAAAAGTAAACTAATTCTTGACAAGACAGTCATAGAAAGCAGGAAATCTCAGTACAGTCTGTGCAAGTGTATAGAGAGAGCAGTCCATAGTATTGTGTAGCTAGAGAATGAGTTGTGGATAAAGCAGCCTAAGATGTAAAATTATTTATTTTACATTTGTTTACCAGGAATGTCCGACTTGGTTTTAGCCCATTTTCAGTGGAGGTCTGGGAGAAAAGCTACAAGGCAGTCTTAGCAAGGAAGTTACATTGTAGATTATTGTTTACGAAAAGTGACAAAGTAGATTTCTCAATAAATAGTATAATACAGAAGGTCACAAGAACATGAAGAAAATCATGGAATAGTGTACTAAAGCTAGCTGGTATACAAGTTTAAATGAGGTAGATAGCCAGTGTATAATAGAGAAATTGGTGATGAGGAGGATGGTGGCGTATAAATCATAGAAAATAACTTTGTACATATGTTCTACTAATAAGTGGTATATAGGCTTACATAAAGTAGATAGGCAGGGTAGAGCAGAGAAACTGGTGAGATGTGAAGTGAGAGAAGGGTTGTAAGGTAATTACAGGATCATAGGAGGTTACTAGGCTAATGGTCTTGGGGCCCTTCCAAGATTAGCCAAGTGTTTATCCTGAAAAAGAAACCTCAGTCAGTACCTGTCACCCCTGTCAATGTGGGACACGAGAGGAAAATGGTTGTAGTAGGTATTTGATTATATTGATGTAGGAGGGGAGGGGGGATAAGAGGAAGAAAAATGTAATTAAAAGTTAGTGGATTTTAATTATATAATAAATTGGTAAATAGTCATAGGCTAAAGGATATTGTTACAGAAGTGTGAGAGGGAATAGAAGTAGAAAGACAAAGGGCTTAGCCAGGTCCTGAGCAAGGGCAGAGCTGGTGGTTCTTTAGGAGGTTTTTGAAGTGAGTTTGATTTCTTGTGCAGATAATAGACTGAGGGGGATATTGTTCCAGGTGTTGGAGATACAATTGTAATATAGGGAGGTGCCATAATTATTGTTATCCCTGGAGATGTGTTGTAGTGATTTATTTGGGGAGCGGAGAGCAAGAGAATTGTTGTAAGGTTGGATCAGCTCATGGAGAACTGGAGATTTTTTAAGGTGGTTTTACACTTTGTGTGCAGTGATGCGCTGGGTGTAAGTTAGGTAGTGGGGTAGTTCTAGCCAGTTTAGTTTTAAAGCAAGACTGGTGGGTCCTATGGGGAGTTGGTTGCAAATTTTGTTTATTTATTATAGCATGTTTCAAGTTTTACTAGCTCGGTTTTATTTAAGTTGGTGCATATTGGAGATGCATATAGAGGGGTAGAAAGCAAATTAGTTCTGACAATTGTCTGTCTTGTATAGCCGGTTAGGGGAAAGGTTTGATTCTGTAAAGTGAGCCTGACTTCATATGTGTATTTTTGATTGTCTGTGCTAGGTACATGTCATATTTCATTTTGTTGTCTATGATGACACCTAGAAGTTTTGCTTGTGATACTGTAGTTATTGTGGTGTTGTTGGAAGCTTATACCTGGAACAAAAAAAAAAAAAAAAGTCAATGGATATGCCAGAGGCAAAGAACATAATTTTTTAAGTAATCATTGATGGTCAATTAACCAAGATACTACAACAGGGAAGGACTGCTGTGTAGTTGTTTTGAGTTCTTGTAGTGTGGAAGTGGCACTGATTAATGTAGAGTTGGTAGTCAGCATGCTGAATAATGGAGGCAAGATTAGTAGCAGTATGAAATTTATTTATATCATATTAGAGTGGCAACACCTTTCAGGCAATATTCTGATATAACTGAATAGAAAAATACTTACCAATAAGTGTAATTGCATGTATTAGTGCTGCAGTGAAGATTACGATACAGTGAAAAACATGAGTTTCATCATAAGGATCATTGTTGCTGGGATATAAATCTAACTATGTCCAACACAAGTCCTTAACAGTCATCAGTCTGTTCTTAAGCACTATGAAGTTGCTGTGCATATGGGACTGTACAATCGTGACCTATGTCAGTATGTTCCAGCTATTTGTACAAAAATGGAAGGGGCTCTGTCAGCTGTCTTGGAGGAAGCTTTTGAGCACATCTGGAAGAGCTTTGTCTGAGGATCTTGGATTTATTTTCGTTTTGTACCATTTTAGTATCAAGTTTAGGGCTGCACATCTGTTTTGGAGAATGTTATTTAGGAGTGATTGTAAAATGGATGAATTTAATGTATTTTCAAACATAATCCAGTTGTATTGTTGGAAATGCTGCAGAAATGAGAATTGTTGGTGACACTCTAGCAAATTTAGCAATGTTGTACTAGATGGATTCAGGTTTGCACTGTACAGATTTATTTAGGTTGCCAGTAGTTGAGAAACCATAAAGCAGTTTGACTAGCAGTAGTGGTGTGTTTGCTGGGATGGTTTGGGGTGCAGAGAATAAGCAATTTTTAATTTTGTAAAAGGCAACAAGTTTTGCCTGCATGTCTTGTACTTTGGAATTGGTGTGTTGCCAGAGTCTGAATTTGTAATTATTGCCAAGTATTTTGGTGATCTACAACCTGAATGATGGTATTTTTGATTGTGATTGTGGGAGGGGGAGGATCATGTAATCATTTTGGTTTTCTTTTCAATCAGGATTAATTCTTAGAGTGATGATGTGTTTATTGAGCACAGAGTTCATAACTGTAGCAGTGTGTGAGGAAATACATAAGGCGATGGAGTAATCTGCAGATTGTAGGAGCTTATGATTGTTGGTATGAAAATGCATGTCATTGGTAAAGATTGTGAAGAGAAGCAGTCTGAGAATAGATGTGTTCTTTAAGTAACTTGTAAACCATTGGACTGCTGCATTTTTGCATCCTAATTGAAGAATTGGCTCCAGTAATGTGTTATGATAGACTGTGTCCAATACTTTTGAGAAGTATTTCAACATGGAAACTTCTTCTACTTTGCCCTTATTGTATTCAATTGCTATAAAATTAAGTCTTTCTGCTAATGCTGTTTGAACTCTATGACCAGTTTGAAAATGTACGCTGTGAGCAAGTGATTTTATTATACAATAACACCACCATCACCTCTCCTCACTTCGATAGATGAACAACCAGGATCCAAATGAAACACAAATCTTCAAATAAAACTGATTTAATTCTAGTGCCTCGGTGAAAACACCTTCTCGGAATACAAATCTCATCAAACTTATATACACATTATACATCAATTAAAAAATTAACTCATTAAACCATTTACCCCTTAAAGCAAACTTCTCCAATTCAATTCCCGTTAAGTCCCATAGGGACCATTGTATTAAATTTAAAATGTAAATACTTCCTTTATATAGAATAAATGTATATAAATGCTTCCCTTCACTAATGAATAATCATAGTTATGTGATTTCATAAAATGAGCAGCAATTGTTTTTTCTTCTTTACAATTTTTAATGTCCCTAATATGTTCCATAAATCTTAACCGAAACATCAGCGTTTTAGAAATAATTAATTGTTTTTGTATGAATGAAAATGTTTTAAAGGAAAAACTTCTATGTAAAGAAAGTATTTACATTTTGAAATTTAATACACTAGTCCCTATGGGACTTAATTGGGAATTGAATTGGAGAAGTTTGCTTTAAGGGGTAAATAAATGGTTTAATGAGTTAATTATTTAATTGATGTATAATGTGTATATAAGCTTGATGTTTGATGAGATTTGTATTCCAAGTGATTTTATTATGTTGATAAAAGAATTTTAATTGGAAGTATAAAACCCTTTCAAGGATTTTGGATAGAGGCTGAGGATATATTTGGATAAATTGCATTCAGATTGTTTTTGTCAGCACCTTTGAAAAGTGTGATTAATTCAGAATACTTATCTAAACAGTTTTAAGTATGCATTAGAGTTCGCAAAGGTTCTACTTGTTATTGGCATCTGTTTCCTAGTTCTTTATATTCTAACAAGAAGTGAAAATTTCCAGAGTGAAAGGTAATAGAATGGGAAGATGCCCAGAATTTAGTTGGACTGCAGGTTAGAGATTGCCTTTCCTATCAATAATTGATATCCGCGTATAAGCAAATAGAAAGAAATAGGGGGATCCTAAACAAAAGACCATCACTGGTAAGAGTTTTTAGTAGAATCTAGAACAGAAACTGCTGTTAAAGGAGTAATAATTGGAGCATACAAAATATTGCATGATCACTATAAGAATCGGTCAGAAAAGATTAGAAGAGAGATTAATTAAGCAATTCACAAAGAAGCAATAGGGAGATATATGTTTGTCTCCCAAATATGCAACAAAATCTAGATGATTTAGGATTTTTGCTTGGAATTGTTTACATAGATATTTTTATACCCCAAGTAGACGCAAGAGAATTTTCCTCAGGTAGACAGCAAATGTTGGAGTTGGGATGAGGAAGAAAGAGGTAATTGGAAACATATTTTCTGGGAGTGTAATGAGTTGTGTGACTTCACAGCTTCCCTGCAGACTGCTCTGCCAGAGATATTGGGTGAGCGCATTGGTGTAACTACGGAATTGATTTTTCTGAGTTATGATACAGAATTGGAATTGCTTAAACGTAGTAAGGCTTGCTGAGTCTAAGTATGGTGGTGGCCAAAAAAACAATTACTAGAAAATGGAAATCAGAGTCTAAACCAACTGTACTAGAAGTAGTGAATATAGTCGTCGTTTGGCTTTTCCCGGCTAGGGGTCGCCATAGCGGAACTCCGGTCCGCTAATGATTGGCAGTAGAGTAACAAAGATAAAACAACTGGAACTGGGATCTTTAGAAAAGGTTTAAAAGCAAGTTACATAAAAAATGGGAACTGCAGAACAATAAATGCAGGAGAAGAATGAGGCTTTAAAGAAGGCAGGATTTGAATGAGCTATGCAGTCTTTGACAATGGGTAGATTATAATAGATGTATAATGTTTGCAGCTAAAATGTGTCAGTACAGTCTGTGATGTAAAATGTTTGCAACTGGGGCTGTCAGTATGGTTTATTTTCATTTATATAAATATATGATTGCCTATGTCATATAAAGATGCTTCTTGTAAAAAAAAAAAATGAACAGTATCAAGGTTTATATAGGTTTTTCAGAATGAGCTGTGGTTTTGTTGTAGAGGTGTCAATCCATGGAAGCTTTAACTTTTCAATTATTTGCTTCTAGTGGGTATACACTGAGTTTGTAGTGGGTATTGAACAGGTGGACAGCATGATCAAGTGTGCCAGTTTGGTTTAGTTTAAATCAATTTATTGTAGATATTTTTTGCTTGGATAGTATTCTGTCTCAGTATGGTAGTCCATGTCATTGTGTTGATGATTTTGTTTTCCACACAGTGTAAATTGGGTTGTGGTCACTAAACTTACTGTGTAGTATGCCAGTTATTTGATAGTTGTTAGGATGTTTTGTGAGTATCCAGTCAAGGAACTTTTTGATACTAGTTCTGAAATGTATTTTGTTTGGAGAGTTGATAACTTGAGCAAAACCTAGTGCCTGGATGTTGTAATGAAGATGGGAATGAATTTCCGGAGAACATGGAATACTACATTTTCAGAGGAATAGAAGCTCAGTGTTAGAGAGTCCTGGATCCATTCAATTATTATTAGTTACAAAACAAAATCTAACCAGAAATTCTGGAATTTTATCAATAAAGATTGTTCATTGTTATCTAAGGAGTCAAAAATAAACATACTATATTCTATTAAGTTAACTTCAAATATGCAAAGTTGGAGAATCTTTGCATGGAAATTCTTGCATAGAGCCTTTTACACCCCTAATAAAATAGCTAGATTTAAAAATACTAATGATGCAATATGCTGGAGATGTAATCTAAAATGTAATGCTGATTGGTCACATATTATATATGACTGTTGTTGTGTCTTTCGGCTTTTCCCGGTTAGGGGTCGCAACAGCGGAACTCCGGTCTGCTAATGATTGGCAGTAGATTTTTACGTGCCGAGTTGCCGGTCCTGATGCACAACCTTCAACGAAGGTACGCCCATTCACGCATGTCTCCACACAGAAGACGCTCTATCTGAGAATCGAACAGGACAACGTTCATATTAAAAAAAATTTGGGAGGATATTGGTGAATTTCTGCAAGCCATTTTTACTGATTCTTTCATTTTGTCAAAGTCATTAATTCTTCTGAATAAAATTGAAACCACTACTATGAAAAAGAAGGAACTTTATCTTCTTTGGACTATAATGGCGGTCTCAAAAAAATGCATCACTTGAAAATAGAACTCCTCTGTCATCCCAACAATTGATGATTTTTCTCACTCTGTTGAAAGAAGTAGCACTGTTGGAAATTAAAGTCAAGCAAATGAGGATCTTTCCGAAGAAATGGACTAATAATCCTTGGAAGAAAGTTCTCTCCCTAATAGAGACACTTAAAACGGACACAATTTTATCTTCATAAGAAAAGAGGAAGCAAGAATGCAAGTTATAATTTGTTAATGCTTGTACAATAATCTTTATTATTTGTCTGTGTATCTATGATTGTATTCCCTTTGTCTGACTTGAGGCCATTGTATATTCTGTAAATAGTTCATTCAATTCACTCTTATTTGATCTGTTATATTTACTATTTATTGTTTTAAAAAAAAAAAAAAGATTTTTTGAATAAAATTATTTGAATAAAAAAAAAGATAGAAGGTAAGGTCTCGCTTATTAAATTGGGGCAAAGGTAGAAGCAACCAATATGTAAGGTTTTATTCTTAGCACAGTCGCTGTAACATAGATTGACTCATCCTCTGATATGTTTGGTTGAGTGTTGGACAGTAGAGCAAAGATGTTACCTTTTACCATGCTAAGGACACCAGTTCCCTTTCTTTAATGCAATCCTTTCTGTAGATAGTCTAACTGGATTGATGAGAGTTTGAAGTCAAGGATACTGTGTTTCAGCAAAGTTTCAGTGATTGCTGGATTTTATTGGTGAATCCATGTGTGGAGATGAGGGAGTTTGTTGCATAAGCTTCTAATTTTGATTGGAAACATTTTTGTACCTTTGCATTTCGAATGGTAATGAAACGATTGGGTTGAACAGGATAATTGGAGATCGTGGGGCCAGGAATTAACTCTGTATCTCCTACAAGTCTTAACATGGTGACAATGAGAATATAATGAAGTTATATTTTTAAATTATATATGTTTTAAGATGACATGTCTACTTTGGTTAGAAAAATCATGCTTTATTACACAACTTCTAAGTAAAGGGTATGGCATTCAGGCCCAAGGAAGTCTTTGTTCCACTATAGTCAGCTCTCATCATACCAGTCACTGAGTACAGTGTATCCTTTGGTACATACCTGACCTGGCACTTGAAATAGCGTGAGAGATCAGAGTTTCCTCTCAAAAATACTACAGGGAGTAAACATCAAGTCCTATGGAGACAGTCTCAAAGCCTTGTCCCAGTAATCTCTCTCGTACAGACTGCTACACAGCAATCTATGCTTAGTCTACAAGGCATCCCCTGATCCCACACAAATGGATTTGTTGCACATCTGCAAAACAAGTAACATCAGAAATAACAGTTGTAAGGACCTAAACCTCAGCTGTGACAAGTAGGACATGTTGGAGGGACAGGTACATGTCTCAAAGGTTACCCCTTCTCTGGAACAGATTTTCCATCCATGTAAATTAAAGCTTATCCCTAACCATATTGAAATGCAACATGGACCAATGTATGGGAAATCGCAAATTTACCTCTGGTTTGGCATTTGTTAACCAACAGACAAGGGAATTAAAATGAGTCTTCGGCTGATAGCCTAGTAACCATTGATTAACTTATGAGCCTAGAAGTTTAAAGTGTGGTGGTTTCAATATATACCATGTCTAGAAATTAGTATTTTATTTATTAAAGATGATGATAGATAGTATAGTACTATAGCTTGTGGGGCGGTTATATGAAGGAATTGTGGTGGTATATTATAGTAGGTCTGGGAGGTACTGTATACTGTGGTAGCTGTATTATATGTTACATCTATATCTGAGGTAATGCAGGACAGCATGATGATTAGAATGATGGCTGACTATACAGATGATATAATGGAGACAGTAGTGTAGTTAGCTTTCAAAAATGGCATACTTGGCTTTGTTAGATGGATAGGAGGCTAATAGACAGAAAGCAAGGAGGAGTAGATTGCACAGAGTAAAACATGAGGAGATTGCAGCTGGGCTGGAGAGACTGTGGCAAAATATATGGATTTGTGTGTTCTGAATGATAATAGAATAAAGAGGTAAAGCTATTTTTTGTTAGTATTGATATGTGAAGGTGGTTAAATCTGTTAGGGATAATTATGCCAAGTTGGTGCTTAAGTCTTTAAGGGCGATGACTTTAAAGGTTAGAAGAAATAGGCATCTAGCATTTGTGAAATGGAACTGAGGTAAACATTTAATTTCATTAAGTACTATGGTATAGGAAAAGGTGTGAAAATGAGCCAGTGTGAAGTCAATCCATCCTTTTTTCACATTAATAAAGATAGTTTTAGCCTGTCTGGAGCATAGAGGGATAAAACTCTGACTATGACCCAGTAGACCTAGGTTCGATTAGCAGCTCTGGCAATTAACAGAGTAGCATGGAGAGATGGGCATTTCCATCCTTTTGAAGGGTGGTAGGTTTCACGGGTGTTTGCAGTGGTGATCTCTAATGGAGTCTGGGGATGTTGCTAGTGGAGGGGTGATCTAAAAGAGGCTTAGGGTGGGGACATTGCTGAGCTGCCATGGATGCAAGGCAAAATGTCATACATCTCCATTGTACACCCGCCCTTGACTGTCATCACAGAAACCATGAGGGAAGGAGGGTGAAACAGAGTATGTCATAAGTAGAACAGCACAAACCTACAGGATTCCTTTTGGATCCTTGCTGGTCCTGGCTTAAATTGTGGCAGTGAACCAGGAGTGACTGAAGTGCTGGTAGACCTAGAGAAGGATGTGGGGTATGGGAAAGTTTTCAGAATGTCAAAAGGGGAAAGAAAGAGCTAAAAAATAGCTATTTTTATAAAGAAGTGTAGTACCAGCTGCACTGTTACACAAAAACAAATCTTTATATATTTTTGAAGCAAAGCCTCCCCTGTCAACCTTGGTAATGCCTGCTGATCCTAACTCTGCCATTGCCTCTAACCCCCCCCCCCACACACACACACACCTTATCTTAAAAAGACGCTTTCTGTGACACTACCACTGTTCACAAAATTTAGAGCCTAATGCTGTAAAGGAGTTTTAGTGTAAAAATTGGAAAAGGGAATTTTCCTTTTGTGTTCTTTGGCAAGTTTGATGTTGAGGATTTTCTGTAGTATGCATAATCAATTTTTTGAGTCATTTTGTCTTTAATGTTTAGTAAGTTTGATCACACACACACACACGGGTTTAGTGTGTGATATATGAAACATCTTGTACTATAGGTTTAAGTGATGAGCTTTATGATAAGGAGCCTTTCCAAACCCACATAAACACGATATGTCATGTATCACAGAAACCAGAAACCCACCCATTTAGTCCCCCATGGTAGTTTCACAGCTCCAGCAAAGCTAATCTTTTGTTATTTTATTTTTTTTTTTTTTGGTGAGGGGAATGTTTGGCACTAAACTTTGGAGAGTAACCGGGGATGGGGTGGTGGCACCAAATGGATATATTCCCCTGGGCACCAAACTGTCTTGCTATACTTCTGAAGCAGAATGTCTGTATTGGTAGATTTCTGGCTGATTCAAAGTCATCTAATAGTAATGAAATGTAGCACAAATGCTGACTAAAACTGCAGTGTTTACAGGGATAGTTAACTGTGTTTAGTTACAATTTTGTGTTAGACCTACTCAGAATTTTCCCAGCAATTACTTTTTTATCCTTCTCATTCTCGTCTGTCCTATATCCCTCTTCAACCCCTTCAAGTTTTTTACCAATTGGCATGCTACTGAACCATAGTTACAAACAAACAAAAAATGTTTCCCCAAGCTGAAGACAAAAACAAACAAAAAAAAAAAACACATTACACATTGGCATGTTGCAAAAGCTATACTTGTTTTTCCTTGTTGTACCCGACATACTCAAACCAAGTTATTTAAGTGGCTGCAGTTCATACCTCTCAACATCTTAGCACAGAAATTCTGTTCAAAGCCAAAACTAATGGGAGGACAAAGGTCAAAAATAGGAACATATTTGAAGTATTGCTTTTGTAAACTTAAAAAGTTGCTAGAATAACATGTTCTGCATTAACACACATTTTGTGAAGGATATGAAGCTTGAAACTCAAATGTTTGTAGTCATTTATTGACTTCTATTCTTAATAATTTGCCAGAAAAACGTACATTTTTTGAGGAACGGGCCAAAAATATGAGCCAAAAGTTGGACATTATACAAAAATCTGGACAGTTGAGAGCTATGCTACAATTTCATATGGTGTTTTTTTAAATGACTTCCAACACTGCACTTGTGCCCAGCTGCCCAAGAGCCACTGACTTGGATCAATCAACATCTCATCTACACTGCCGATTGTGACTCCTAATAGCCACCCTCTCCCTTCACCCTACCTTATATACAGCTATAGTCGCTAATTTCATTCTCACTCATTTTCACCCTTTAGTTATTCTGAAGACCGTCCTTTCTGATCTCTCACCTTTTCTCCCATTGCAACTCCCTCTGTCTTGCCATGGATTTACACACTAGTTTTTCCTTTTCTTTCCATTAACTTGTTTTAATTTTATATTTGTATTTTTTTCTGAAGATAACCATTGGACAAAAGGTTAGTTCTACCATTGTTCTATTTGCAGGTTGTACTCTTATCATAGCTTGCAGAGGTGTAGCTAGCTGAACTGGTGTTTGGTGCCCCCCCAATCAACTTTTAAGTTGTGAAGCAAGTATTAAAGAAAACTGTACTCCTCAAACTTACTTGTGGAGGTGAATGAAAAAAAGGGCACCTTTCACCTTGTATTCCTTAGCAGACCATTTACTGCTAATGTGATAAGTAGCTTGCCTGAAGTTTGAATGTCTGAATATCACACATGCAGCATCGGAATTGTTCAGATGCAGACTGCAAAGGCATTATATTTGCATTCAGAGATTGTCGGTCTGCACTAACACCTAGCCGTCCTTTGCCAGTTGCACTCGATTGACACCTTCAGCCGGTGTGGCTACCCCCTGCCCACCCTTGCTACATCTCTGATAGTTTACATTGTTTATATTGTTCTACACTGAAGCAGCACATTGTGTGTTTTATTGTTTTAATTTACATTGATTGATGATAAATATTTACAGTTATTCATTTTCTTTTTTTCCTGTAATTCTGATTCATCGGGCATTTATTTAAACATTTGTGACTTTTCAGGATGCCAATTCATTTTATCACATAATATACTTTATTTGTCATGGGATTAGTTACACTGATGTTTCTAGGTTAATGTGAACATCACTCATTGCAAAACAACTAAGATAGATGTTTTTCTTGATTACTTTTAAACAATTTACATTCACTAGGTCTCTGCCCTATTTTGAGGGAGAGTTGTATTATTTATGCATGCTGAAGGCAAGTTAGGTTGGAACACTGAAATTCATTTGTTCTTTTCAGTAAATGCTATAGGATCTTTAACATTCCTCTAAGATACCACCAAGAGAAGCGTATTGGACTTCAAGCTATTGCTCATCTGAAGGATATCATCTCAGGAGTGCATCATCCTGGCCCCACCCTCACCAAATGCTACACTGTAGTGTTAGTACTGGGACATGAATCCAATTAACTGTTGTGGAGAACAGAACCCTCAACCTTTTAATCATCCAAATTTCAAAGGCAAATCTTTAAGCTGCTGGGCCACTGACACTGACTTATTTAAAGAAAAAAATGTTTGATAGTTTTGTATACATAGAACATTGAAGACTGGCGTAACATCGCCATTTTGAACTTTGCTCCCTCATGATATTCTTGCTTAAGAAGTCTCTCATTTTAAATTTGAAAGAACTTATTTTAAAGCCAGCTGGGAAAACATTTTAGAGTTTGTGTCAGCCAACATAAAATTATGTATCATCTTAGTTATATGACTGCAAATATGGCAAGCCTTCTCTGATAGACAGTAGACCTTGCCTCTGGCTGCTGAAAAAAAGGAGATAAAAAAATGTTCATTTAAGAATGTATGCATTTTAATTCCTTCACAGATTTATAATGCCCTTTACTGGGTGAACATAGCATATTTATAGGCTAATTTTTAGCTGTAATGTTTGGAACTTTGAAAATTAAGGAAATGTACTGCAGGCATTTTATATTGGTGTTGGTGTATAATGTTAAGCTGTACATGTTACAACTGTAAGAGTTATTTGAACTGTATATTAAAACAGAAAACTTCAAGTGGGCTGCCATGTTACAGGCAAACATAACTCTCAAGTGTCACACTTTAAGGGGTACATTGTACACATTTTATTTCTAAAAAGCCCTTTGTTATAAAGGGAGAATGCAGGTTTTTTTTATTCTGCTTGATTGTGAGGATGCCCCTGGACACATCCCATGGGGACGTGTACCATGTATTGCCCACTGGAAGGAGGCGCCCAAGCAAACCCTCAGCATTCTCGAGGGGTTGTATGTCAGCTTGCCTGAGAACATGAGGATTCCACAGGATGAGATGGAGACTGTCAGTATGTATAAGGATACCTAGTCAGGCTTAGTTTACTTGCCACCATTGTAACCCTCACCAGGACAATCAGATTAGAAAATGGATGGATTGAAGAATGGAAATTCAAAACTTCCAGTGGTGGTCTGCAGTTACACATAGAGTATACATGTTGCTATATGAGACTGTGTGTTTCTGTTTTGCTTCCAGTTCATTTTTTCCCACTTGTCACACTTTATAAATTTTACTGAATAAAGGTTGACAGGGTAAACAGGCAAACAGTGAAAACAGAATTAAGGAAGTCATATCATTTTACCATTGAGAGAGGTATCCCTGATAACGTTGTTGTCTCTTGGATAAGTTGGATTCAACAAAGGAGACAGACTGCAGGCTGCATTTACGTTTCATAGGACACCAGTTCATTAATTTGTTCTGGTCTAGACTGTAAACTATACATTTCCCCAGTAATCTCTCATTTGTGCTCATCATGTAACAAAAATTTGACTGTGTAGTTTTTACAAATAGCTTGATTAAGCCTGTCAGCATCACCTCCTGGTTTTGTAGAGTTTTGGCATGTGTGAATAGTTGGTCTCCTAACAGAGTTTTAACTAGCTCAGTTATAATGACTGAAGAGCACAATAGGTCTCATGTGACATGTTACATTCGTTGTAGCTGTCCTCTGCAACTTTGGTGCTGGATAGAGCTTATTACAAGCTTAATAAGCATCCCATCTGACTCTTTTTCTCTACAATGAATGGCTACTATAAGATTTGAACAATGTGCTTACAGGCTTTCAGTCTTGAGGAATATGAGCCAAGGCATGTTTTTCATTGGTAAGTGCCTTGTGTTTTATATACAGATCTAGGTTTCTAAGATTCTATGCCGAAGGTTATTTATAATAAGGGCATGTTACTAATCCTGACTTGAAATCACTGACAGGATATGCTTCACCTGAAAGTATGTAAATAGAAAAATATGTACACATGTCATATGACTTAAGATAACAATATACTTTACAGAAAATTCAGTAAAACCTGTTCTTTCAGCAGTTGTGCAAGACTGTGAAGATAGTCATGTTTTGCTTGCCAGAGTCCTCTCTGAGTCATAATATCCAGACAGTGCTTTGTCATGTGCATAAAAACATTTTTTTAATGAATAAAAATGCAATGGACAGAAAAATGTTTCTGAATGGAAGGTGCTAATCACATTTCCTGTTTCAGAAATTAATTCCGCTCTCTGTTTAGAAACCGTATGAAAATGATTTTTCTGATCAGGCTGTAGACCTTAATGTCCTGTGGCCTTCACTTTTGTTACAAGTGCAACACCATTAATGCAAACTATAAGAGCAGGTATACACAGTCAGCAGAGGCAGCCATTCATGTTCAGCCCTGGCTGTGATTGCATCTGCTCTTATTGAATTTTTGGAACCTTACTATAATCAAAAGGCAACAGTAACATTGTTTGACAAGACTAATCATGTGACTGCCAAATCATTTTGAAGTTGCATCTTTTTTGTTGCTGTGCTTTTAAAGCAAAATGTCACAGCAGTTCATGGCAACATTGACTGTACAAGTAGCTCCTGTTTATAGAATAAACTAATGAGCGCACACAGTGCCAGCCAGTTACTGGTTTGTACTGAAGAATTCCAGTCTGCTGGAATATTGCTGTATTTATCACATAGTGACACAACCACATTTTGTAAGTTTTGACTTGTAATAGTGTGGTTGTCGAAATGCTCTGCTACTTTTAAATGTAGCTAGAACTGTTGTTTATGTTCTTGCCTGTGAAATCTTTTTGTTTGCTGTTTGTTACATTTTGCTCGTCAGTTCTGGTTTGTGAACTAAATTTGTTTCATCTAGCCTTATGGCCTTGGGTAGTGGTCGAAACAGGTCTTCATGACTAGGACTGAAGATGGAGCTTTTACTCTGCTCAGCAGTGATCTGAGCATCCCAAGATTCAGCTCCTTCCTTTATCCATAATGCATAATGCACTGTTCTCTGCCTTCATTTTCCATTTTGTATTTGCCACTCATCACTTTAAAGTTCATCAGTCACATTCTGAAGCATCTTTGTTTCTTAGTAAAACTTAGTTTCTAGTTGCAATCCATTTGTTAAAGCTGCAAGTTGATTTGCAAAAAAAAAGTGAAGATTGTTGTTTTTTATTTATTAGTTTCAGTACTTACACAGTTTTCCTTTATAACCCCACCCACAAAATGATATGCTAGGTATTGGGCAATGATTTTACACACACAAAAGCATAATAGATAATCTTCTGCAGAGAAGTGTTCTTCCAGACTGGCTGTCATACCTCTTGTCCCAAAAAATCTGGACAAGGCCTGACAGAATGGGGGAAAAAGGTCCAAAATAGGTACAGATTTTAAATATTGCTCTTATAAACTTAGAAAGTTGCTAGAATAACAGGATTTGTCTTACCATGCATTTTTCTGAAGGATATGAAGTCTTAAACACAAATGTATATCATTATTTAGTGACTTCAATCTTCAGATCATCCCAGTGATTTGACAGAAAATCATAAATTTTATGAGGAACAGATCAAAAATGAGGCAAAAATCTGGACATTCTGCGAATATCTGTACAGTTGAGAGGTATGTTGGCTGTACATGTTATATAAGACCACACTCTGGTTCCTGTTGGATTGGAATTCTCCAGGATAAGATTGAGGTGATCGCTTTCTAGCCCCACTTCTGTCATGTCAGTTTGAATTATTTTCTCCTACTGGTCTTTTACCCTGGATCGAGATTGTGTGAAGCTCTGAAAGGGAGTGCGACAGAATCAGTTGGAGGTGGGTATCATCCTTTCTTCCTTTTGTTCTGGGCTGAACAGGGATAAGGGCCTCCTCCATGACCCTTGTGCTAGTGCTGATTTCTTCAAAGCTGCTTTGCACCCTGGTGTCACTAATTCTAGCACTGTTTTTTTCCTAGTTTATCTGTACCACCATCAACACTGCTGGAAATGTCTCCTCAGACATTGCCTTCAAGGTTGATGGCTCCAACCTGACTGAGGTGCTGATCTTTTTAACACTGATACTGAGGTCTGAATTTTTGGTCTTTGAACCTTTAGGACTCAGCGCATCAACATCCAAGGCACCAGAAGTTTGCTTGGTGTTTAGGCTCAGTTTTGGTACTGTATTAACACCGTTTTTGGCAGAGCTTGGTTCTGTAATCTCAGTATAGAGTACCTGAGTGCAGCTGCAAGTATGAAAGCCAGTATTGGACTCGATGTTGCAACTCTTACTGTGTATGCACTCCACTGTGCCTGCAGTGCTGCCAGCTTTGGCATGAGAGCATTTTCAGCCTCTGTCTGAGTTTCTCGCTCCTTCACAGCACTGGGTCAAGAGACTTGAGGACTTTTGGTAGAAACACAGAAAGTGTCTGATCCAAGATCTTTCTCTGCCTCTTCCTGCCTGGTTAGGCCCCACTGAGGGAGTATGGTAAGAGGTTGTATAAGGGGGAACAGAGAATCCCCATAAGACTCTTGAGCCAGAAACTAATAAAGAAAGCCAGGCTGATTCTCCTGATGTTCTTCGTGTTTCACTGTTACAATCATCACATTTGGGTTATCCCTGCCAGGGTAGCCCTCGGCCTGCCCGAATACCAGAGGCTTAGTATTTCTGCTTCAGGGCTAATGTCAGGTCATCGGTAGTATAAAGTAAGGCAGCCAATGCCATTACATCAGTCTTTCTTGCCACAGAGCCCGAAGCCGAAGCAGTTCGCACGAATGCCGGTTGGCCACTACCTGAGTTTTGCCCTCCAAATTGAAGCTGAAGTCTTCTAAAGCCAAGTACCCTGTTGGGGATCCTTTTTCTGTCACTAACCGATGTCAGAAAAATTTAGCAATTGTCTCACCTGTGGAAAGCAAATACCACACCAAGACTTTCATTCTTACTGCATCACATGCTTAGGCCCAGACCACAACATCCCCTGCTGTCACTTTTGTGCTTTGTTCAATGCCAGAACTATACGTTGTCGGGCCCTTATTGTAGCTAGATATTTTTGCTTACAGTCCTCAAATTCCGATATGGCTTCAGTAAGCCATCTGACAGCAGATCCTCTGAAAAAACAGAGACAGACCGCACAGGTCCAAGCCTACCAATGACGCTTGCTTTAAGCTAGTCGTCAGTTCTCTGGTCCTCAGTGAGGCACTTTTGCAACCCCTGATGCCCGCTTCTGTGGACTTTCGGAGTCTGGTATGCCCCAAAACTCTTCTTCGACTAAAGATCCTGTGGTTGTCTCTCCCTTGGATGGGTCCGGAGCCACTGAGCAGGCACCGGCTTCCGAGGAAGTACTTCGCACTACCAATTCTCGACACAAACCGACTTCTTTCACGTCTACCTTTCTTTCGAAAACTACCGAGGTTCTAAGGCCCAGGGTGCGAACCACACTCAAGAAACTGATGACCCAATCTCAGGCACCTGCTTCCTTGCCTAAGTCTCAAATGCTTAAAAATGGTGGAAGACCTTATCATGCTGATTAGGGGAAGCCAAGCTACCCCTTCCAAAAGAAAGAGAGATCTGTCCCCAGTAGTTTTGTCTGAAAAGGAGTCTGATGACTCTGATGCATCTAAATATGAAGACATGCAACTCTCTCTGCCTATGAGGTTTCTGATGCAGGGGACCCCCCCCCCCGAGGACTTTTCCTTTGGGGAAACCCTTCATACCTTAAGGGAGCATTTCCAATGGGTATGTCAGGACTACCCTCAGTCTGAAAAGAGACTCAGGGAATTTTTAGATCTTCCACAGCACAGATCCCTGGCCATTCCCCCAGTCCTGGATTTTGTGGTGGATGTTCTCCTGGAATCCAGTTTGACTCCTGACACCCTCCCTCCTGCACCCAGAAAATCAGACAGGTATTATAGAGTCCCTGACTCGCACAAATTTCTTTTTAAAAATCCTGCTGCTGACCCTGAGGTAATTTCTCAAGGGCCTAAAGGAATTAAAGCAGCCTCTGCTAAAAATCCCATCCCCTCAGATAGGAATTCCCGAGCACTAGACAGATAGGGTAAAAAAGTATACACCTCTGCTACTCTTGCTATCAGAGCACTAAATTGCCAGCTCCATATGCTAAAATGTCAGCAACATACCCTGGAACTCCTCAAACAAAGTGTCTTCCTTTCCTGCTTGTGCAGAATCTAAAGAGTTACAAGAGTTAATGCATTCTGCAAGTCAAGTAACTAAACACACCTTGCACTGTGGTTTTGACACCCTAGAAGCTTCTTGCAGGGCAGCAGTCACCGGTTCTGTCCTTAGAAGGCATGCATGGGTTAAGGAACAGCCCTTGCCAGACCATGTTAAATCTAAATTGTTGGATGTACCCTTGCACAAAGGCAACTTATTTGGCACTAAGGCAGAAGAGGTCTTAAACATGGAAGAAAAAGCTAAATCTATGCAGACAGTTAATTATGTCTTACAGGTCCAGCCACCCAGGTTCAGCAGGCATTGCCCTTCCAAGCACTGGTCCTTTCCTGCTCCTACCAGGTCAGTTCAGCCCAGACCCCATGGAAGCAGACCCCCCAGACAGCAGTCACATGGAATGCAGAGATCTAAACAGTGGACTTCCTCCACTTCAAAAATAGGGAGATGTAATGCGATCCTATCTCGCCTACATTCATAACTGATGGGCTCGGAGCCAAGAATCGTCTCCGACCCGGCCGATACACTAGCACAAAGTCTCACATTGGCTGGGCCAACCCCCTTATCCCAGGATGCACCATGCCCAAACCCCCAGATCTCGTTTGCCGCTCCTAGAGTAACGACGTGGTCCCGACTTGGCTGTGGCTAAGTACCCTTCTTTTTTGGCCTTTTGGTCGCTTTTTGGCAGTTAGCTTTAGAATTTATACTCAAACAGCTATTTTAATAGCTATCTGGTTGTTAGTTAAATTGTGATTGACTGTGTTTGTCTTTTTGAATTGTTGTGGTAATCCCTTCTGTTTGGTGGGCTAGGCATGTTGAGTTAGAGGGCCTTTGCCCTATCTCTCGTAGAGCGTTTAAGTTAGAGCTCTTCCCCACCTTCCCTCCTTGTGTGTTTTGAGTGTGTTACCGTAAGTATGTCTGGGGGGGGGGATTATTCTGAAAGACGTCGCCCCAGAGGCGGCGGAGGCCCCCGCAACTCAGGAGACCGTGAATCCTTTCGTGGTTCCTCCTTCCAGCGTCCCTGAGGGACTTCCCGACTGTGCGTCTCCTGAGCCAGTCGGGGGTCGATTCTCGATGCATCCAAGGGCCTGGGGTTCCATCACTCAGGATCAGTGGGTGCTACGTATCATCATCGGAGGTTACACCATTCCCTTTATCCGTCCCCCTCCACCATCAAGGAAAATCCCGGACGTGCCACCCAGTCAACGGGATCAAGCAGCCATAGAGGTCACAAAGCTGCTCGGAAAGGGAGTCATCCAGCCAGTCCCCGCAGACCAGACCAGATTAGGAACTTACTCAAAGTTATTTAAGGTGCCGAAAAGAACAGGGGACTTGAGACCCATTCTGGACCTCAGCCACCTGAACCGCTTCGTAAAGAAGTCCAAGTTCCGGATGGTCACGTTGCAATCCATTTTCCCATTGCTGGAAAAAGGAGTATGGATGTGCTCCATCGATCTCAAGGACGCCTGTTATCACATCAAGATAAACAGGGCGTCCAGATACATTTATGCTTCTGCCTAGGAGCCAGTCACTTCCAGTTCCGAGCCCTGCCCTTTGGTCTCACCACAGCCCCCAGGGTGTTTACCAAATGTCTGGCAGTGGTGACGGCTCACCTGAGACATCTGGGATTCCAGGTGTTTCCGTATCTAGACGACTGGCTCCTCACCGCCCCCACCAGGCATCTTCTCATTCAAGCCGTGAGTGCTACCTTCGAGTTGGGACATCTATTAGGAATTACATTCAACTGGGAAAAGTCTGTATTGCTGCCATCACAGCGTGTTGCCTTTATAGGCTCAGAGCTAGACTCTGTCGAGATGTGAGCATTCCTTCCAACAAAGAGGATAAAGATACTACAGGACCAAGTCCTAGCCTTACTACCCCGAAGGAAAGCCCCAGCCAGGATGGTCCTTCAGCTTTTAGGGTCGATGGCGGCTACCATTCTTCTGGTCCCTCTGGCAAGATTGCACATGCAAATTCTCCAATGGCTCCTGTCGACCCAGTGGTCGTACCAAGATCTGCCCTTGTCCTACCCGATTCTCATCACGGAAACCTGCCGGTGAGATCTTCGTTGATGACTCCTCTCCTCCAACCTGAACCAGGGGCAACTCTTCTGCCCCCCTCCCCAATTGCCACAGTGACCACGGATGCCTCCCAGATAGGGTGGGGGGGCATTATCTGGACAGGACGGTTCAAGGCACGTGGCAGGATCACAAAACCCACTTGCATATCAATGTTCTAGAAATGAGGGCAGTGCTTCTAGCGTTGCAGGCACTTCACAGCTCTCTTCCCAAGTGTACCATCGCAATCTTCTCGGACAATATGGCGGTAGTATGGTACCTGAACAAGCAGGGAGGAACCAGGTCTTATCCTCTTTGCAGAGAAGCCATGAGAGTTTGGAACTGGGTGATTGCTTCCCAGAGATTTCTAGTGGCAACGCACATTCCGGAGAAGTCCAGTGTGATAGCAGACAGGCTGAGCAGCGTTATTCTGATGCCTCACGAGTGGTCCCTGAACGACCGAGTAGCGGCTCGGATCTTCTCCAAGTGGGGGGGTTCCCTGTTGCGACCTTTTCGCCAGCCCCTGGAATGCAAAGTGCAACAATTTCTTCTCCCTGATTCCCCCCCAGGGGGAGTCACCCAGGGACGCTCAAGTCCACAATTGGCCCTCCGGTCTGCTCTACGCCTTCCCTCCGGTCCCACTACTGCCAAAGGTGATTCAGAAGGCAATCTGCTTGGGAAGCAACATGATTTTGACTGGCCCCACCAAGTTTGGTTTCCTTTCCTTCGGAAGTATGCAGTGAAGGATCCTTGGATTCTGGACCCAGTCCCAGACCTCCTGACTCTTCAGTCAGGTCAGGCCCATCCATCACTGCGAGCTCTCAAGCTAACGGCTTGGCTGCTCCACCTCCGACCTTAGTCAAACAGCATATCCTTTCGCCTGAGGTGGTCCGGATTCTGTCTTCTTCTCACAGAGCTTCCACTAAGGAGATATATTCTAATAAATGGAAAAGGTTTACCATTTGGGCCCAGCGGCACAACCTTGACCCTCTGACAGCCCCGGTGTCGGCAGTATTATATTTTTTGGCAACTCTTTTTGGACAGGGTTTCGCTGTCTCCACGGTTAAAGTCCAATTGGCAGCGATTTCTAATTATCATGTTGCCTTTGAGCCTTCACTCATGAGTCATAAGTTGTGTAAGGCCTTTCTTAAGGGAGCTTGGTTGCTTTGCCCCCCGGTGTCGCAGCCTGTTTTGCCATGGGATTTGAAAGTAGTTTTAGGAGCCTTGACGTCTCATCCCTTTGAGCCGGCGGCCACTTGTGAGCAAAAGTTCTGATCTTGGAAGACTGCCTTCTTGGTAGCTATTACTTCAGCCAGAAGAGTTTCGGAGCTTCAAGCCCTCTCTGTTAAGCCCCCTTATCTAATCTTTCACAAGGATAGAGTATCTCTAAGACTAAACTCATCATTTCTTCCAAAGATTTCTTCTGCTCTTTGTCTGCAGCAATCTATAGCGCTACCAGTTTTCTTTCCAGAATTTTCCAACAAGGCAGAATACAGACTTCATCAGTTGGATGTGCATAGACAACTGAGGTTTTACTTGGATAGGACACAGCAGCAGAGGAAATCAGACCAGTTGTTTGTGGCCTTTGCAGATAACAGGATTGACAAAGCAGTAACTAAGACCACTGTTGCTAGGTGGATTAGGGATTGTGTTTCATTTATTTATGCATCAACAGGAGGGGACCTTCCATTTCCAGTTAGAGCGCATTTACTAGGGCTATGGCAACTTCAGCGGCCTTCCACGTCAGACTGTCGGTGGATGAGATATGTGCAGCGGCCACTTGGGCTTCTCCACATACTTTTATTTCTCATTACAAATTGGATGTGGCCTCTAGAGTTCGGGCGTCCTTTGGTTCCACAGTGCTCAGGAGTGTTTTCCAGTGAGCCTCCCAGGATCTAGGTGCTAGGGACGCTGTCCCATCAGTTATGAATGTAGGCGAGATAGGATCGCATTACATCTTTTAGTTATGTACTTACCATAACGATAGATGTATGTGATCCATCTCGCCTACATTCTTACGTACCCGCCCTCCTTCCCCCTACCTGTTGGATCTGGAGGAAATACTATCGTACAGTCGGAGTGGCACATGTGAGTGAGTTGTTGTGGGGCAAACAAGATCTGGGGATTTGGGCATGGTGCATCCTGGGATAAGGGGGTTGGCCCAGCCAATGAGAGACTTCGTGCTAGTGTATCGGCCAAGACGGAGCCGATCAGTTATGAATGTAGGCGAGATGGATCACATACATCTATCGTTATGGTAAGTACATAACTAAAAGTTCTAAGCCACCCCCTCATGGTAAGAACTCACAGTGGCTCTCCTCCCCACCCCCTCCCTCTGCCTACCCTCACTTACCCCAGGAGGAAAACTCTCTACCTCTTTGGCTCCACTGTCCTCGGAGCCGGTCGAGGTTATCGATATCGGCACTCCAGTGTCGGCCCCAAGTTTTTTGGAGCCAACTACTGAACATTTACCTCGGAGCCTATCTAGAGAGTTATTGCCGGTCTCCCCAACTCTCAGATCTCCCATTTTCCAGAGATCTAGGTCACCTACCTTATCTTCCAGATCCTCCCAAGAGTCTTTCTGAAGAGGATGTAGAGAGAGAGTAGTGCTCAGACTCTTGAAGTCATCGGCGCTAGCTAATTTGTTGCCTGCTCCGACCCATTCGGTTCTGGAGCTGTCTAAAGCCATACTCCCTTTTGCCGTTCCTCCTCTGAGCCATGTTGGTCCTTCAGAGCCACAGCTGTTATTGTCATTTGTTGTGGAACCCTCGGTTCCAGCACCTCTCGTGTCTGTCTCAGAGCCAAGTTCCACTCCCGACACCTTCGGCACCGTCCTTGGTGTCTAGAAGCCGAAGCTCACCAGTCGACCCTGACAGGGACGCTTGGACCCAGACTTCTTCAGTTCTGAGCCTACCTCTCGGTGCGGCGGCTAGGCTGAGCTTGGATCCTACATCCGTCTCGGAGTCAGTCGCCTTTTCCATTTCCTCGGAACCGGGACTGTCTTCGGTGCCAAAGAAATCTGCATTCGAGATGATGAGGAGTGTGCTGTCTAGGTCTTCAGCTCCGCACAATGGTACCGATGCACTTCCCCCTCAAGCTCTGACCTCTGTCTCAGCACCATCTCTCTCTCTTGGCAGCAGAGACCCATAGCCTCAGGAGCCCCCGTTGGGTGGCCCCCTGTCTTCTGAGACCTCCCCAGAATGCCTTTCTGGGGAGCCCCCTCGGAAGAGAACTTGCAAGAGGAAGCATGTAGATTCCCCTGATAAGTCCATCATGTCTGACACTGACTTCGAGGAGTCAGAAGGGTCCCCTAGTTCATCCTCTAATGATATCTCCTTTGTAGATAGCTTAGAGATCCTGAAACAGAGAGGCGGCTGGCCCACTGTCACCCGTTCTGATGAGGAGTCAGTGTACCTGAAGGCTTTTGGGTCTCAACCTTCAGCCTCTTGTGTGTCTCTCCACCTTTCGATGAGCTCTTGGACCTAGTTAGTCGGAAGGTTTGGGAAACTCCTGATGCCATGGAACCAGTCCCCAGAAGGCCCAACAAATTTCTTTCAGCCCCCAAAGAGAAAGACTTTCTGACTAAAGGTACGACTGCAGATGCCATGGTGGTGGTGGCGGCAGCCACAAAGAAGGAACTAGTGGAGACTTCTTCATCTGTCCATCCACCGAACAAGGAGTCTCGAATGATGGATAGGTATGGGAAGCATATCTTCTTTTCAGTGGCATTTGCACTCAGATCGCTGAATTACCTCACCCATCTTACTAGGCTTCAAAGAGATCTCCTGAAGGAGCTAGGAGATGCTCTCCAAGGTACATTAGCTGAAGCAGTCCCTGAGAAGGTTACTGCTCAGTTGTCCACCTTAAACTCCATTGTTAACTCCTCCATGAGGCTTATATCCTATGCAGCAGATGGAGCGAGTAGGCCAGCAGGTTCAGGAGTTTCTCTTAGGAGACACTCCTGGATGCATTTATGTAACTTTGCAGAGCCCTTCAAATCTACTTTTACCAACACCCCCTTTGATGGTTCCTCTCTGTTGGGACCAAAGGTAAAAGATACACTCACCAGGTGCGAGCAGGAGGGGAAAACTCTCTCTGCCGTGAGAGTATGTTTTTCTGTTCCTTCTAGACCAGACTCTAAAGGTCAGAGAGACGAGAAAATGTGGTTCAAGAAATCATTTTTCCCGAATACACAGGGCGATTCCTCCAGCGGCAGAGGAGGAGGAATTAATGGTAGACATGACCTTAGAGGCATGGTGGCTGCGATTCTTTTTGTAGACATCCCTATTAGCTCTGCTGAAGTGGGGCCTGACTGCACTTCTCTGGATCCAGTCGGGGTCGCTTATCTTTGTATCCAGGCGCCTGGCACATCACCCAAGACAAGTGGGTACAAAGACTAATTACCAGAGGATACTCCATACCCTTCTGTTTCCCACCCCACCCCACACCACCAAAAAAATCCCAGACGTTCCACCCAATCACAGGGCTCAAGCAACCATAGAAGTTCCAAAGCTGCTTCAAAAGAGTCATCTAAACCATCCCCACAGACCAGATAGGATTCAGAACTTACTCCTGATTCTTTTTAGTGCCAAAACGAACAGGGGACTGTAGTCCCATTTTGGACCTCAACAAATTAAACGAATCAGTGAAGAAGTCCAAGTTAGAATGGTAACACTGCAGTCTATACTCCCTCTGTTAGGGAAAGACAATTGGATGTGCTACATAGACCTCCAAGATGCGTACTAGCACATAAAATTGGACAGAGCGTCAAGGAGTCATTTACTCTTCCAGCTGGGAGCCAGTCATTATCAATTTCGTGCTCTGCCCTTTGGTCTCAACACAGCCCCCAAGGTGTTCACCAAACGCATGGCGGTAGTGACAGCTCACTTGAGATGTCTTGGATTCCAAGTTTTTCCGTACCTGGATGACTGACCTCCACCACCAGGCACCTACTTCTACAAGCCAGGGATTCAACCATCCAGCTCTACACTCAGCTAGGGATTACGATAAATTGGGAAAAGTCTGCTTTGTCACCCTCTCTATATGTGACTTTTATAGGCACAGAAATGGAGACAGTCGCCCTGATGGCTTGTCGTCTTCCTGCAGACAGAATACAAAATCTGAGACAACAAATATACCATCTACTGCCTCAACAAAGGGTCAAAGCCAAGACAGTGCTGAAACTTTTAGGAACCATGGCCTCTACTATAACTCTAGTTCCACTAGCCAGACTACATATGAGAATCCTTCAATGGCTACTTATTTTCCAGTGTTCTCTTCAACAACTGCCCTTGTCTCATCCTATTCTGATAACGGAATCTTGCAAAAAGGACCTTCGTTGGTGGATTCAGCCCGATTGACTAACGATAGAAACACCTTTCATTCCTCGCCAACCCGTTGCTACTGTGACCACGGATGCCTCCCAGATATGGTGGGCGGGGGCATTGTCTAGGCAGGACTGTCCAAGGCACATGGCAAGATCACAAGGCTCACTTGCATATCAGTGTCCTAGAGATGAGAGCAGTGCTACTAGCATGGCAAGCACTTCACGACTTTCTTCCTCTAGGGATGATAGCAATCCAATCAGACAATATGTCACTGATATGGTATGTAAGCAAACAAGAAGGAACCAGATCCTACCCCCTATGTCGAGATGCTCTTTGTGTTTGGCAGTTGCAGTAGGCGATTTCTAGTTGCAATGACTATCCCGGGAAAAAACAATGTGCTAGCCAACAAGCTCAGCAGGGCAATCTTGATGCCTCACAAGTGGTCTCTGAATTAGAAAGTCGCGGAACAGATTTTTCGTAAATGGGGACAGCCTTGCTGCAATCTTTGCCAGTCCAATCAATGCCAAATACAGCAGCTGCTTCTCCATTATCCCCCCCGGGGGAGACACCGAGAGACAGACTTGTTCACAATTGGCTCCCGGGACTTCTTTATGCATTCCCTCCCTTTCCGCTGATATCAAAAGGGATCTAGAAAGCAAAGACCTTGGGAACCAGAGTGATTCTTATCACTTCTTACTGACCTTGTCAGATTTGGTTCCCCTCTCTTGGGCCTCACCTTCTGGACGATCGATGGACTCTGGACCCAGTACCAGACCTTATGACACACATGTCCGGCACCTTCCACCTCTGCCTCTACCCGCTCAACTTGACAGCGTGACTGCTCCACTTCCATCCCTAGTCAGGCTTCATGATTTCTCACCTGCAGTTACTCATATCCTCACTTCTTCCCACAAGCCTTCTACAAGAAAATTATACGCTAGCAAATAGAAAAGATTTTCTATCTGGGGAAAAGATAGAAACATGGATCCTTACACATGCTCCATTCCTTTGGTGTTAGAATTCCTAACTGAACTTTTTCATCAAGGATCAGCTGCTGCTACCATCAAAGTTCAATTGGCAGTGATCTCCAATTTTCATTTGGGACAACATGAACCTAATCTTATGGCTCACAGATTGTGTAAATCTTTCCTAAAAGGCACTACTTTGCTGGGACCTCCCATTCAGGAACCTGCATCTCCTTGGAATCTGAATTTCATTCTGTCCAAACTTACTTCCCCGCCTTTTGAACCTGCACATACTTGTGAATTGAAGTTCCTTTCATGGAAGACCATTTTTTTAGTAGCTGTTACATCCACCAGAAGAGTGTAAGTTACAAGCACTGTCAGTCAAACCTCCTTACTTGATCTTTCATAGAGAGAGAGTTTCCCTTTGTACAAATCCATCCTTCATCCCAAAGGATTGCTCTCAATTTAATGTGCATCAACTATCGAACTGCCAGTCATTTTTCCTAATCATTCAAACAGTGCAGAATACAAGTTTTATCAACTTGATGTTCACAGACAGTTAAGGTTATATCTACACAGAACCAAGGAGCTTAGAAGATCAGACCAATTGTTTGTATCTTTTTCTGAGACAAGAAAAGGTATGCCAGTTTCTGAGATTACATTATCAAATTGGGTCTCAAATTGTGTTTCATTTATTTACTCTTCCAATGGCAAGGAACTCCTGTTCAAAATTAAAGCTCATTCTACCAGATCTATATCCACATCTGCTGCTTTTCAAGCCAGGGTCCCAATTGACAGTATATGTGCAGCAGCAACTTGGGCTACCCCTCGTACTTTTATTATTACTCATTAGAAATTGGATTTGGCCTCTAGGGGTAGAGCCTCCTTTGGTTCTACGGTTCTTAGGAGTTTATTCCTGTCAGCCACCTGAGAAAAAAGTGCTAGGGACGCTGTCCCATATGTAAGAATGAAGGCGAGATAGGACTACAGAACATAAAGAAGTTATGTACTCACCATAGCGTTCCATGTTTGTAGTTCATCTCTCCCTTTATTCTTACGAACCCACTCGCATGTATCCTTGGAGGATCTGGAGACAAGATCAGATTTATCTTCTGTAGGGTGGAGACCTTTCACGTTTGTTTTTCCTTGTGGAAATACTTTCTATCACTTTTTTAGACAGCAGCAAACAAGATCTGGGGATTCTTACTAGTGCACTATGGGATACCTACCTTGCCACGAGTCAACTGAGAGACTTCGAGCTTTGTAATTGGCCTAGTTGGAGCCGAGGATCTGCTCCGAACCCATATGTAAGAATGAAGGGCGAGATGGACTACAAACATGGAACATTATGGTGACTACATAACTTTTTCACTGCGAGTCCTGCTGGACAGAAAAGAAATACACCTGTATGTCAGACTGTATTGTAACTGTTGAAATGAATACATTGTAACAGAGGATACTGGAAGAAAGCGATTAATCTCAGTCCGGCTAACTTTGAAAAATAGTCTGAAATTAAATTACCTGGTTTAGGCCATAAAGATTATATCTTACAGTTCTGATTGCAGCCAGAGATGAAGTGTCTGTGAAAACCAGAACTAGGAATCCTACTGTATTGTCCATAGGGGTAAATGAATTGGTATCTTGGAAGGATGAAAGTTTTGAAATAGTTTTATAGCTTCCAGATGCTGTAACACATCTCAGCAAAGCTCTCTGTGTGTATTTCAATACCCATGTGCTAGATTCTGGTTCAGTTTCTAGTAAGGCGGGGGTGGTGTGGGAACCAGAGTCAGATGACCAGATGTATGTAATGTCATTTTGTAATCCAGCACTGAAATGATGCTTTAATACTAGATGAGACAGAAGTTTCAGGGAAGTCTGTTTTTGAAACCTGACAAAGAAGGAAGACCACTCACCCACTTCATCTTGCCGTACTTTAGTAAGTAACCAGGAAGTAGTAATTATTTAGATAAGTCAGGAAAATATAGTGAGATTAGTTAAGTATTGTTTTTCTGCATCTGTGCGAATCTGTCCATTGGTGTTATTTTCAATATTTCCTGTGATTGAAACTCTGGTGTTTATTTAAATAGATATTCAGTATTTTCATCTTCTTTTATTATTTATTATTAAATATGTTTAAACTTTTCATTGTGGCTGGTCTTTTAGAGAATATTTTAACCTATTGAGAGTACTTGTATTTATTTGGTGACACTGTGGCCACTCCTGAAAGTCTTGCTGCATTGGCCAGACACTAGCATTTGTATTAGTATTATTTTTGCTCAGTATAATTGGGTACCCTTGTAAGAGCCTTAGAGCAGCTGGCTGGTGGCAGTGTAACTACCTTAAAGTCTGGGCAAAGGGTGGCAGAGTGAGTAAATCTGTGCCAGTCTTTCTTGTGTGTGTGTGTGTGTGTGTGTGAATCGAATCTGAGTGTTTGTGTGGAGCAGGGGCACAGAGTACTGGTAACACAGAGAAGGTGGAGGAGGACTTGGTTTAGAACACTAAACTGAGGACTCAACTCTACAGCTGTGCTGGTGGGGAATTTTATTGGGAGCCTGGAGAGAGAGGGAAACCCAGCCCCCGGACTGTGTGTGTGTTCCCTGGGTTCTCTTAAGGGAAATTGTGCTTGGTGCAGAGAGCTGCATCTTGGAAATACTGTGTGTGTCTATTTTCGTTCCAAGTGAACGTCCCTCACCGGTGTCTGTGTTGAGGATTCAGGCTTCTTGATTACTGGCCCAGAGGAGGGACATCACAATTACCTCAAAGTATTACCATGACATTAAATCAATTGACAAAGAATGATACATAAGTCAGTCTCTGCTCACAAGTAAAACATAGATTTAAGCTTCAACATGCTGGAAGTTGACACCATGACATTAAGACCACTACCTACCATTGCATTAAGTAAAAGTTGCCACTTTAATTCTTTTAACTCAAGCAATTCATTTAATGGCTCCCTCTGTTGTCGATAGACACATGGTCAATCATGTAAAACTTGAACTTATTTTCTTGGTGTATTTTGAGGTGCTTATAAAGAGCATTATGTTCATCTTTGTGTTTTTTTTTTTTTTTTTTACATCAAACATGTCTGTAAGTTCTTGCTTTCAGGGGTTGAACTGATGTTCTTCGTGTTTCACTGTTGCAGTCATAACTGTAGGGTGATCCTGCCGGCAGGCAGCCCGAGGTCGGCCAGAATCCCAAAGTCTGGGTCTGGCGTCGGCTCTTCCAGCAAGCACCCTGACGTCAGAATGCAGGGATATAAAGCTGACAGCTGACGCCATCTTCTCCAGTCTTTCTTGCCGTGCGGTTGAAAGCAGCTCGCAAGTCGTTGGTTGGCGTTTTCAGACAACGTGCTTTGATTGTCTTCGGTCCAAAGTTTTCTACTTCTCTTCTCAAGCTAAGTACCCCGTTGGGGAAACTTTTTTCTTGCTCCTCCGATGTCAGAAAAAGTTAATAATTGTATATCGTATGGGAAACAAATACCTCATACTCACTCTTACTGTTTACCTTGCTTAGGCCCTGACCACGACATTTCTTGCTGTCGGTTCTGTGCCAGGTTTAATTCTCGCACTATCAAGCGTAGGTACGATTGGGCCTTGAATTATTTCGGTAGACGATTCAATTATAGGATGTCGTCGGATACTTTACCGACAACCGGAATTCAGAAGAAACGCAAAGACAAGGATAGGCCTCCAAGGTCCAAACATGATATTTTGCAGCCGGAGCCAGCTTCGGGTAAGGCGGTCGTTAGTGAGGCGCTTTTGCAGCCCCTGTCTGCCACTTCGGAACCGATGGCCAACACGGACTCCCATGGGGAGCCTTCTAGGCCTAGTATTTTAACTGCTGCAGGACCTTCGGACGTCGCTCCTTCAGATGGGTCCAGAACGGCTGTGCAGGTACCGGCTTCTGAGGGGGTTTTCAGGCCTTCTAATATCACTATTTCTACAAAGACAAAGGCAAAGTCAAAGACTCCTGTTAAACCAAGGGTTTCTTCACAAGCTTCCTCAGATACAGCTCCCAAGTCCCAGAAGCAATTACTTTGGATGGCTGAAGATTTACTTACAATGATTAGGAGTTCTCACCCTCCTCCAGAAAAAAGGCTTAGACAGGATATTCCTTATGATTCTTCTGATCAGGCTTCTGTGTCTTCTGTCTCTTCCTCTGACCAGGATTATTCTTTTCCTCCTTATGAGGATTCTGATGCAGAGGACTCTATTCCCTCTGCTTCTCCCCCTGAAGATTTCTCTTTTGGGGAAACCTTACATGAGATGAGGGAGCATTTTCATTGGGAAGGTCAGGATTACTCTGCTTCCAAGAAGAGACTGAGGGAATTTCTCCTTCTCTTCTAAACACAAGCTTACAAAGGGCCTTCCTTACTCCAGAAAAACAAGTACAGCTGGCATCAATTTTCAGGACCTTGGCTACTTTAACTCAGCTCACTGCAAGGAAATTCCTGCAGGCTTTGGGCTACATGGCTGCTTGCATCCTGTTGATTCCAAATGCAAGGCTTCATATGAGAAAACCTCAGTGGTACCTAAAGAGTGTATGGTCGCAGCATTACCACAGCCTGGAAACTATGATACCTCTGATTCCCTGCCTCCAAAAGGAGTTCCTTTGGTGGTCCAGGGCTTGTGCTTCAAACGAAGGGAATCCCTTTTGTCTACCTCATCCTGCTCAGATCATAACCACAGACGCCTCGGATTATGCTTGGGGAGCTCATTACCTAAACAATTGCCAGCAGGGCTACTGGACAAAGAAGGATCTTACCTGGCACATCAACTTGTAGGAAATGTTGGCAGTCCAAAATGCTCTTCTAGCCTTCCAGAGTCTTTTGCAACCAGGCCATCTTCTGATTCGCACAGACAATACCACAGTCATGTGGTACATAAACAAGCAAGGGGGCTCTCACTCCTACCCCCCTTTGCAGACTAGCCATGAGCCTATAGGACACAGCTCTAAATCTAAATCTGCATCTTCAAGCTCAATTCATTCCAGGAAAACAGAATCTCTTAGCAGACAGCCTAAGCAGAAATCTTTTGGATCCTCACGAATGGATGCTGGACCCCAACATATTCAGCAGGATTACAGCAGCTTGGGGAGTCCCTCAGATAGATCTGTTTGCATCTCATCTCAACCATCAGCTGCCTCTCTTTTGCACCAGGTCCTTCCACAAAGCAGCTTGGAAAGTGGATGCCCTGTCTTTCAGCTGGAGGAATCTTTCGGGATATGCCTTCCCTCCTCTTCCTCTTCTGCCTCGGGTATTACTGAAAATAAAACAGGACAAACCCAAGATTTTCATTTTGATAGCTCCAAATTGGCCTCGGCAGTTTTGGTATCCAACTTTAAGACACCTGTTCTTGGAACCTCCATGGATTCTGCCTCTGTTTCCTTCTCTTCTGTCCTAGCATCAGGGTCAGATGTTTCACTCTCAAATCAAGACTCTTTGCCTGGCAGCTTGGCTTTACAAGGGCCTTTGACTCCTTCTGCTTTTCCCAAACAAGTTTTGGATGTTCTCTTAGAAGCTAGGCGTCCTAGCACTAGAAAATCCTATGCTTCTAAATGGAAAAGATTTTGTATTTGGATGCGGGACCGAGGTTCTAACCCTCTTTTGCCTGACATTTCTTCCATTCTACTTTACCTCTCAGACCTTTTTCTTAAAGGCCTCTCCTTTTCCTCCATTAAAATCCATGCTTCTGCTATCTCAGCTCATTACAACACTGATCCCCCCATTTTTTCTCACCAGCTGGTGAGACTATTCTTGAGTGGGGCTAAGAATTTAAGACCTCCCAGAACTCCTCCTGTTCCTGCTTGGGACCTTAATTATGTTTTGGAAAAACTAACTTTTACCCCCCTTTGAGCCTGCGGCTGCTTCGGATATCAAGTTCCTTTCCTGGAAGACAGCTATTTTATTAGCTTTGACTTCTGCCAGAAGGGTTTCTGAGTTGCAAGCTCTCATGGCTGTGGAACCATACCTTATTTTCCACCAAGACAGAGTTGCCTTGAGGACCAATCCTACATTTATGCCTAAGGTGATTTCTAAAGTGGCTTTAAATCAGACTATTCACCTTCCTACTTTCTTTCCAAACCCTCAAAACAAAGGGGAAAGGATTTTGCATTCATTGGACGTACACCGACAACTAAGGTTTTACCTGGATAAAACTAAACATTTCAGGAAATCTGATCGGTTGCTTATCTCTTATGCCTCTAGTTCTCTAGGCAAGGCTATCTCTAAACAAACTATTTCCAAATGGATAGCTCATGGGATAAGGTTTTGTTACTCTCACTTTGGGAAACAAATTCCAGGTACTGTTAGAAGTCATTCTACTAGAGCAGCTGCCACTTCAGCAGCTTTTCTCAGAGGAGTTCCTACCAAGGACATTTTGGAAGCTGCCACTTGGAGTTCAGTGCATACTTTCACTAAGCACTATAATCTCCCTTTGTATTCTAAGTCTAGGGCAGGTTTTGCCTCTGCTGTCTTGCAGGGTCTTCTGGCTGCCCCTTCTGCATAACCTCCTCCCTCATCACAGCTTTGGGATTCCACCCTACAGTTATGACTGCAACAGTGAAACACGAAGAACATAGTACAGTTGTGTACACCTACCATAAATGTAGATGTTCGAGTGTCTTCACTGTTGCAGTCAGTGTTTCCCTCCCACCAATCCCCTCTTATCTTCCTCTTCTTTTGTGGTGTATTTGTGTTTCCTTTTTGGACACCTTTTGGTTATTTTGGGGGACTTCTGACATCTGGGGCAAGAAAGACTGGAGAAGATGGCGTCGGCTGTCAGCTTTATATCCCTGCGTTCTGACGTCAGGGTGCTTGCTGGAACAGCCGACGCCGGACCCAGACTTTGGGATTCTGGCCAACCTCGGGCTGCCTGCCAGCAGGATCACCCTACAGTTATGACTGCAACAGTGAAGACACTCGAACATCTACATTTATGGTAGGTGTACACAACTGTACTTTTTGCCCACTTAGAAACAGGGGCACAATTGGCATTGCACAGTATAAATCCCTGCTTTACTGAAACAAAAGGTATATGTGAAAGGGGCAATCGTACCATAATCTTTTACAAAAAAAATGTTAACCTTCCAAGATAAAATTACAATAATTACAGTTCCCACATCTAAACATCTCCCCCTGTCCATTGTTATATTGTCTCTGACTTTCAATCACAGTTTTTAAACAAGCCTATCTTTCCTATGTATTCATTATGGTCATGTTCCCTGCACTTCCCTATAGTTGTCATTAATTAAGAAAATATGCCAATTCCTAATCTTTTTTATAGCATCAAAATCTAAATTGTAAGTAAAAAAAAAAAAAAGCTCTGTAGTAATTTTACATACAATTTAGATTTTGATGCTATAAAAAAGATTATTGCTGTCACATTACTGTGGAGTGACAAAGCATTCTTGCCTTCTGGAACAAATATAGAAGGAAGACACAGTTTGGACATAGTCTGCTGTGCTTTTCCCAGCCTTAGCGATAGACTGGGATCCAATTATTCTGCTATCATGCAGTTCACACTTAAAGTACAGACAAGGATGCATGAATGGCAGATCGGGTGCAGGTAAGCACTAATGCTAAGCACACAAGTAGGCATGTCAGTACATTTTGTAAGAGACATGTTAGGTAGAAAACTGGGAGTGCATTAAGAATCTGAAAGTGAAAGTGATAGATTCGCTAGAGGACAGGCGGGTAGTGCTTGTGCCCCTGTACTGCGTTTTTAGCATTTCTTAACTGTAAGAGGCAAGTGACTGTTGACAGAGCTCAGGGAGCCATATGTACATAAAACACATCATAATCACGAACAGCACTGATGCAGGGATGAGAAAAGGATTTTTTTGTGCAGGGTGTGAACTTTAACAAACTCATATGCAGACAAATTAATGGTAAAGCTTTTCTAAACTTCACTCATTTTCAGTAGTGAAGCAGAATTATGAGAAATGAAAAGCACCACATTTTACTGCTGAATTCATATACAGTACTGCCTTAACTCGCCTTGAAACGTCCTGCCAGATTATGTGCAGGTTTCAATTCCTGGGCTTTGTGTGATCACCGTAATAAATTAGTTCTAAAAGGTTTGCTCCCTCTTTCAGCTTTTTGCTTTGCAGCTTCTGTTTCAGGGGCTTAAATTCCCTCAAAGAAATAAAAATCTCCATGGAGCGCAGAAAACGCACTGTTGTCCATTCTCCAAAATCTGCTCCAGCTTCAGAGCCACCAGCTAAGTTACCAAAAAGATCATATCTGGCATCTTCAGATCCGATGTCAGGGACACTCAAACCTCCTCGGGCTCAAAGCCTTTGTTTTTCTAGAGAGCCTATTACCTCATGGCTCCGATCATCCATTTATACAAAAGACTCCAAAGAGAATGTCGTATCCCCCTTCCATATCATCCTGTATCAGGTCCTGAGGCAGATGTGGATGGGTTGATGAAGTTCCTCAGGGCTCAGATTCAAATGGTGATATTACCATGTCTGCGTCCCACCGGATCTGTGAGCCTTCAACCTGTTTCTCATCCAGTTGTATCTCCTTCTCCTATCTCTCCTGCAGCAGAAAGTTCCTTGGCATTTCAGTGCTGGATAGGTGAGGTCCAACTCCTCCTTCATGGCAGGAGCCTGGGCAGGTTCAGGGTTTGAATGTGCCTGGAACTTCAGCTCCAGTGAGGCCAGCAATGTTTTTTTTCCAATCCTTCTGCCTTTATGGTGGTGGAGAGGGCTTTTATCTCACATGAGAATCCAATCTACTTTTATCTGTTTGGATACTAACACTCTACCATCTTCGGATCCGAGTTCTGAAACTCATCAACCTCTCCGACAGAGACAGACGCCCAGATCGAGCCTCCAGGCAGTTCCTCTGCAGAAACATCCCCTCTGTTCCAAAATCTGTCCAGTTCATCTGACAAGGTCTCCATAGTAGGGCATGCAAAGGGGGAGGTACATAGATTCCCCTGAGGAATCTTTAACCAATGTACTGACTTCAGTGAAGGGGAGGGGTCAACAAGGTCTCCACCAGAAGACATCTCCCTTGGTGACATTCTAGAGATCCTTAGCCAGAAAGGTGAATGGTCTTCCAATCCCCCTTCCCAAGAGACATCAGTGTACCTAGAAGCCTTTGCGTCTGCTCCTTCTGCGTCACACCTCTGGTGGATCACCTTATAGATCTTGTATCTCACTGGACATGGAAGGAACCAAATGTTGTGGAAGCTATTCCTCTTTGCCCTGCCCAGAGACAGAGCACATTGGAGTAAGGGAGTTCCTGAGGATGTCATGATGTGGCGATGGCCTCTAAGAAAGAGCTAGCAGAACAGAACTCTTCTGTCCACTTTCCTAACAGAGAGTCCAGAGTGATGGACAGGTTTGGAAACTGCTTTTCCGGCTTGGCAACCTTTGCTTTACAGTCAATTAATTATTTGGCACATTTCACCAGATTGCAGAGACTTGATTAAAGAATTTTCCAAGTCTCTTCCCAAGTTCATGTAGGTAGAGGAGCATAAATGGGTCTATATTAGAACATCAAAGTTTCAGAACTTCGAATGTTCTAATATCAACACCTAATAAGTGAAAGCTGAAAATAGCGAAGTTTTCCTAGGGAAAGAATTCAGTCGTCCGTTCTTATCGCTTCGCTATTTCCAGCTCTGTGGTGGAAAGTTACGGTCGGGTTCAGGTAAGTGTGCGATTGTGTGGACGTGAGGGTTAGATGAGTTAGGGTTAGGGCGCAGGTCAGGTAAGTGTGCGAATGTGTGGACATGAGGGTTAGGGTGGGATAGGTGAGTTAGGTTTAGAGCATGAGTGAGGTGTGTGTGCGATAGTGACGGACCTTAGGGTTAGGGTTTGGGTTGAGGTAAGTGGGTAGATAGTGGTGTATGTACAGTTTAATATAGGTTTAGATGTAAGATTTTAGGTGCATTTGTGTGGATTGCTGTTTGTTTGGTGTGTTTGTGTTGTGTGTATGCGTTTTGGAACAGCAAATATTTTCCCCTAGGAAAAAATTTGATGTTCTAAATTTTCAGTCTTTTCGGTTTTCGGTTACTAGGTGTCGATATTAGAACATTCAAAGTTCTGAAACTTCGATATTTTAATGTAGGCCTGCATAAATTGCTATCTTCACAGCTGGCCACCTTTCAATCTATTTCCAACACATCCATAAGGTTAATCTTTCCTGCAGCAGAAGGGTTTTCAAGGGCTTGTGGATTCAGGCATAACTGTCAGTAGACATCTCTGGATGTGCTTATAAAATGTTGTGGAGCCCTTTAAGTCTTCTTTCATAAATGCTCCCTTTGTTGGGTCTTCCATGTTTGACGCAGGAGTAAAAGAAATACTCTCCCATAGTGAGAGTGTCTACAGAGATCCTTCTCCTGGAATCAGCACAGAGATAAAAATATGTGGTTCCAAAAGTCACAATGTCTTTTCCAAGACTCACTGGTGGGGAGGGGTTCTTATGGAAGACACCACTCTCACGTCAGAGGAGGCTCACATAGTCAAGGATTTTGAGATACATTCTCAGATAAACCCTTCCAGTGCACTTGAGGGGTTGCCTGACTGCTCTCCTCTGGAGGAGTTGCTCACTTGTGTCTGGACCCAGAAGCCTGAGCATCAGTCACAAAAGACATTTGGGTGCAAAAAATTATATCTAGAGGCTGTTTTGTTCTTTTTTCCAACCCCCACCATCCAAACACAAAAGGCTTCTCAATATTCCACCCAGTCAGTTGGAGTTAGCCTTAGAAATTCAAATGCTGCTAAAGAATAGTCATCCAAGAGGTCACACTAGACCAGGGAGGGTTTGGAATTTCCTCAAGGTTCTTTAGTGCTTAGGAAAGCAGGGGACCTGAGACCCACTCTGGACATCGGCAGTCTAAATCAATTTAAGAACTCCCAAGTTCTGAATGGTTACTGTTCAGTTCATTTTACCTTTTCTAGAGAAGGACGATTGGATATGCTGTATAGATCCCCAGGATGTGTACTATCACACCAAAATGAACAGATGCTGCTGGAGATTCCTGCACATTTGGCTGGGGGCCAGTCATGACAAGTTCAGAGCCCTGCCCTTTGGTCTCACCACAGCCCCCAGGGTGTTCTCCAAATGCATTGCAGTGGTAGCAGCTCTCCTGAGACTGCTGGGATTTAGTGTTTCCTTACCTGGGCTGGCTCCTCATTGCCCCAACCAGGCATCTCCTTGAGAAGTCAAGGAATTACTTACTCCAATTATGCCAGTCTTTAGGAATCACACTCTGTTATGCAAAGTCCCATCTACAACCTTGTCTTCGAGTCTATAGGAGGCCGTGTTGACACCTCCAGTCAATTGGACTTTCTTCCATCAAACAGTACAGTCTGTAATATTATAGTGAGACATTCTTTCACACCTTTCTCCCCGGTAAAACTAGTTTGTCAGGCTTTAAGATCAATGGCAACGGCTATTACCTTGCTCCTGATGGCTCGATTCAACATGCATTTCTTCAGTGGACTGTAGCTGTCCAATGGTCAAGTTTTCTATGGCCTCTCTCCTTACTGATAAAACTTTCTTGAGTCTGCAAGGATTCTCTGCGTTGGTGGGTACAATCCAGTGAAATTTGTCAGGGATGCCCATTTGTGTTTCCACCTCCAGTAGCCATGGTGACCACAGACACCTCCCAATTGGGATGGGGGAGGCATTTCTTGGGACAGATGGTCCAAGGCATATGGTCCCCAGAAGACACCAATCTGCCTATCAATGTCCTGGAGATGAGGGTGGTCCTCCTACAGTTGCAGGCCTTACAGAACTCTTTACCTTCGAGGGCACTTGCTGTCCAAAAAGACAACATGTTGATAGTCTGGTACTTCAAAAAACGGGAAACATGATCCTATCCCTTTGCCAAGAGGCAGTGAGATTGTGGCATTTGACAATCTCCTCCAACTGCTTTATTATGGCAATGCATATGTTAGGGAAATCCAACATGCTAGTGGACAAAATCAGCAGATCCATTCTGATGCCTCACAAGTGGTCTGTCAGTGGTGGAGACTATCTTCCATCTATAGGTTCAACCTTGCTGTGATCTATTTGCCTGTCCCCACAAACAGCAAGTGCAGCAGGTTCTTTCCCTGACCCCCTCCCCCCTCGAGGCTGAGTCACTGAGAGATGCACTAGTCCATATTTGGCCCTCTGGTCTTCTTTATACTTAGCCCCCCTTACCTGTTATCCTCAAATTTCAGTTGAAGAGCAAGTTTATCCTCATTGCCCCTTTTTGGCCTCGTCAAGTATGATTTCCCTTCTTGTGGTCTCGTCTTCTATATCTGCCCTGGATTGCAGACGCCAGTCCAGATCTACTTTATCCGTTGGGGATGAGACATTGCAGGCCTCAAGGTGACTGCATGAATTCTTTAATTCCATTATTGGTCAAACAACCCAGGCTTTCCTCTTTGGTCTACCAGATACTGTTTTCATCCCAAAAAGATTTCACTAGAAAAGTTTAGAAGAGTAAATGGAAAAGATTTTCTTATTGGTTCTACTAGAGAAAATTGGATAGTTTTACTGCATCTGTTCATGCTGTCCTATATTTTCTTGCTTCATTTTTTAAGAAGGGGCTAGTTTTTCCACTACATAATGTTCAGTTAGCAGCCATTTCAATTTATCATACTGGCAATAATGCTTCACCATTAGCTTCTTCTAAACTGTGTAAAGCATTCCTTAAAGGTACCTTTCTGCTTACACCTCCAGTTAAAGACCCTACTCCACCCTAAGATCTTATGCTGTTACTGCAAGGTTTGATTCAGACCCTTTTTGAACCTTTGGCCAAGTCTAATCTAAAGTTTTTCTGCTGGAAAACATTTTTTTTTTCTAGTGGCCATTACTTCAGTGAGGTGAGTTTCTGAATGCCAAGCGCACTCTTCAAAATCTCCTTACTTTGTGTTCTACAAGATAGAATCACTTTACGTACTAATCCATCTTTTCTGCCCAAAGTAGCCTTGGAGTCGAACTTGAGTCAAGTCAATAACTTATCTGTGTTCTTCCCTAATTTTTCTAACATGCTTCATCTCTTAGATGTGCATAGACAGCTCTGTTTTTATCTACATAGAACAAAGGTTTTTAGAAAAACTAATCAGCTGTTCATCTCCTTTGCCTCCAGCAGGTGTTACCTTAGTAAGGTGGTTAACCGATTACATATCCTTTCTTTACAGTTAATGAGGTCTGTCTTTGCCCAGAACTCACTCGACTAGATCCATGGCTACTTCATCTGCTGTCTGGTCCAGAACTTCTGTTGATATTTTTGTTGCAGCCACTTGGTCCAATCCCCATACCTTTATTGTGCATTACAAATTGGATTTGATCTGCAAAGGTCTGCCTTTAGTTCTGCAGTACTCTAGAATATCCTTCCATGAGGGCCACCAAAGGTTCTCGTAGCTGGTGGACTCTCCCATATGTTGAGGAATGAATGAAAATGACATCACCACCATAACTATGCATCTGTGTTGTTCATTTTCATTCTTTCTCAATTCCCCCTCCCCCCGACCCTAGGGCATGGATTTTTTTGTTTAGACTCCTGGCATTAAGCAGTAATACCTTTAGATTTTCTTGGCTTAAAAAAAAAGAGGTAAAGAGATATGGGAAATTAATAGGGATTGATAAAGTAGTGCAGAATAAGGGATACTGTACAGAACAAGAATGTGAGCAACCGTAAACGTTAAAGCTGTTTTTTTTTTTTTTTTTTTTTTGGTGGTGTCGAACACTTTGAGACAGTTTAAAGGCTTTTTAGGATATAAAATAAATGAAAATAAAACAAAGGCTTTATCAGTAAACTAGCTTTGGGATTCAGTAACACCTACACTAAGTGTACACCATTCTGAGTGAACAGACAACACAGACATAGCTCACACCTTCTTCCTCCTAATTTTAGTTTTCCTACCGATATTCTTGCAGCTTTAAATATTGACATCAATTTATAAACGTTACTACAAAGTGTAGAGTACATGTACACTTTGTGTAATCTTTGAGTGACTAGAAAGCACAACAAATGTGATTAAAATGTTCTTTAGTACATATCTTGTACCCATAGTGTAGGCTTTCGTGAATCTGGCAGTGCTGGCAGGGTTTATGGGGCCTTGAAATTTTGCCAGGGTATCACGTAATAGCAGGAAGTTAGTCTGAATATTCCAGGTTTAGCTGGGGTCCAGGTTTTATTTTTACTTCATTTTGTGGTCAGACCTTACCAGGAAACGCATTACTGTAGGGGGTGTGCAGCACTCTCCCATATTAGTGAGTACCAAATCCAGTATTGTTGCACCTCTGATTGGTGTATTGATAGTCTGGTACAATGCGTTTGTTTACAAAATCCAGGAGTCTCTTTGTACGTTTGGTGTCATATAGGATTCCCAGTTAATAGTGGGGGTAATTAAAGTCACCCATGAATATGGTATTGCATTGTATGGTGAGTGTTTCCAATAAGTTTAAATACATGGTGTGGGTTTCCTGGGTCATAGAGGGGGACCTATAGCTTTCAAGGAACTGGTATTGGATTTATGTTGATTTTAACATGAAGCAGCTCAAGTGCATTGTCCTGTTTGACCAGCCTTGAGGTATATTTATTTTTGAAGTAAATCGAGCACCTCCACCTTTAGTCTCTGTTTGTGTAGTAGCTGGTCTAAATATGTGGAAGGCATTATAACCTTGCACTGTTGGTGTCTTCTTCACAGTTTTAAATCATGTCTCAGTGACTGCACAGAAGACGGCAGTCTCTAGGGTGAAGGGAGCTTCTAGGGAATGGAGGTTTTTTGTTTGGACTTCTGGCATTAAGCAGTAATACCATTACATTTTCTTGATTTTGATTTGCCATGTTGGAAGTACTTTTCATTTGGCATTGCCTAAAAAAGGCACAGTGGAGGAAGGCAGTGTTTTAGCTAATGTTTGAAAGCCTAGAAGGGAGAGGTATAGTCCATTCCTGCCAAAGCAGCTTGATCTGGTGACCATTTCCTTCCATGCTGACAAATATTGCACCCCTTTAGAATGACACCAGATACTAAGCCAGTTATTAAAGTCAGTCATCTTTTGTTTGTATTGTGGGATCATCCCTGGAGAAGGTAAATAGCTGCTCAGTGCTAGGCGTATACCAGCCTGAAACACATTCTGAGAGCTCCATGGTGTCAGTCTCCATTAAGTCTAGGGAGGGACATCTCACGTCATTTACTCACACATGGACTATGACTGAGTCATACTGGGACTTGTGGTCCAATGATTTGAGTGTGCGTGTAACGTGGCGGATCCTTGCCCCTGATAAGCAACTGACCATGACTTTTTCCTTACTCAGCCTGGTGAGCGGGACATCACTGTGTCTCATGATGGAGTCTCCAGTGACCACAATGTTAGATTGTGTGGTAGATTGACTTATGGACTTAGAGGTAGAGGCTCCATGAGATGTGACTGTATTTGTTGATGTGGGTGTTGTTTTGAAAGGTGCATTTGGGGCTGCTTAGTGTATTTGTTATGTATACTTTGTCTAGGAGGTCTTTGGAGTTTAGAAGAGTTATATTTTAGTTCCTCAGCATATGTCTGCTTTGAATTGTGTGTGATGGCTGAAGCGTGTGTACTACTGACAAACTGATTGACATTAGGAGTACTTTTACATGAGAGCTTTGCCTCCATTGACATTGTGTCAGTACATCTCTCACATACCATATCAGTTTGTTTGAGAATTAACTGGTTGTCAGTAAACATGAGGCAGTTTCTACTTTGCTGCAGGATGCCCATATCCACCAAGCTTCTAACAGAGATAGTGAGAAAGTTCATATCCATAGCAACAGACCAGTTTTATAGATTAGACTGTTGGAGTGAAAATATAAAGCAATGTCAGGAGTATCTGGTTTGCAACTCTGGGGACAGTGCTTGTCACTACAAACCTAGTTGTCCTGTGTGCAAGTAGGTATTGGTGAAATTTCAATTGTGGTTTTACAGGAAAAATGTAACTCATGGTGTCTGTGTCTGTACAGGGCACTGCCAAACACTAGAGGGGAAATTAATACATAGATCCTGAAAATTTAAGGATGAAGTGTTTAGGAAGATATTCTGAGGATAGAAACAAATCAAGCAGTACTTACAGAAAACAAAGAATTTACTTGTCAAGAATTTTGAAAAGAGGCAAGTTGCGTGAATGGCTACTGCCAGGCTGCTACTAGTGCTGGTCTCACCAGAGCTTCACTCTGCTGGGATACAATGCTCCTTTGCTTCTTCTCTAACCAGAAGTAAAACATTAGCACCAATCCCAAGACAGGAAGGAGGCCAAAGACAAGTGATCCACAGTCTTGCCTCAGCTGATGCAAGGTTCTGTAGGCTTGCTGTAGCCTTTTTCTGGTAGATGCTGTGAGTAGCAACCAGACCATTCAAGAATGTCAAGCACAGACACTTGCTGCCCAATTAGAGATGGTCAGGAATCAATGCACTGTGCTCCTTCTCTTACCAAGAGTAGAATATAACCATAAATTCCAAGCTGTCACCTAAGAAGCAGTTATTAGATTTTCTGGTGATTAGCAGTCTCCAGGTAATAATGTCCTTGTGCTCCTCCTCTCACCAGGAGAAAATCAGAAGCACTAATCCCAAGATGACTACTGATAGGCAGAATGTGGGCTCTCCAGTAACTGGTGGTATTGTAATAGTTGTTTAAAGATAAGATGAAAAAATGGGTTAATATCCTAAGTACTGCAGTGTGCACTAGCAGTTAGATCTGAAAAGGGGGGTAACTTGAGCTTTAGCTGTCTAAGTTGGAGAGCCACTAATTTTGAGAGAGCAAGATATGTTGAAAAGGGGTGGGCACTTTTTTATTCTGGTTCTATGGAATGCATTGGGATGGCCAATGAATTTGAATAGTTTAAGGGGAGTGATTTCACAAAATGTTAATTTTGTGCTTACAACAGTCAGTGAAAGGGGAGAGGGAAGTAGAGATATGGTCAAATTAATATAAGGGGAAGACAACTAGAAAGACAGTTGTGTTTAAGAACACAACAGCAACAGGGTGGGAAAAAAACTTCTGAGAGACTTACAAGAGACACAGACCTTTACCTCACAGCAAGTTGTGGCAGAGTCTGGGTGAGCTTTTCCAGTAACGCCCGAGGCAACCAAAGAAAACCCAGTCTGGCAGCATTTTTATTATGTTATGTTGCAGCAAAAGTCAAGGGAAACAAGACAGCATCTATGTATTTAATGTTTAATGTAGATTACCACTTTAAATCAGTGACCCAAACATTACAGGAAAGCTAGAACGCCAGTTGAGATATGAGAAATAAGATTGTATGGCGGAAGCTTTATGGAGTTTGGTAGAGAACAGAAACAAAGGCTGGAAGTTTTTCTTTTACTATTTTGCTTGTGGTTGGCTAAACTGTGTCATTAAGTATATGTTTATAATGGAGACCACAAGTTCAATATCCTGCAGTTAATATATTATTGAAGTTGTCATTGCTCCATAGTGAAAATAGCCTCTGTATTTTGCCAAGAAAAGATGGTGTGAAACTGTACTAGTTTACCATTTTCACTACTGGAACAGTCACATATTCTGTAAGGCTATATATATATATATATATATATATATATATATATATATATATATATAAGGTAAGTTGGAAATGAAGATGGAAACCAGTAAATCACATACTTACTACCATAAGATCTAAAAGGTTGCTTGCCTTGATGTAAACACTAGAAATAACCACACGTGTCAAGAAGTCACTTATTGAGTGACAATGCAGATCACATAAAGTGAATGAAATTTAGACCTTTTGCAGAACAAGCCTCCTCCTTACTCCAACCCCAGTTACTTATTTTTAAACGTACACAAAGAAAGGGAAGCAGTTTGTGGCATCTAGTATACTGATTTTCCTCTTTGCTTGCATAGTTTCCAATCTAACGTTGAAATGGTGCTGCTCTGTCATCAGGACTTTTGAAAGCATATTGCAGCAGTTAATAGGAGAACTCAATACGTTTGATCAGATGAATTGCCATTTGCACCTGTAGGTGTTTGGGTATCTCATTCTCTTGTGTAAAACCTCACAGAGACATATATATAGATATATATATATATATCTATAGATACACACGCGCACACACACACACACACACACACACACACACACACACACACGCACATTTACTTACTTTTTTTTTTACAGCTGGTTCAAGTGTAAATTATACCAAAGAAAAGTACTTAGTATGTTACAAGTTTGTGCAGTTTTGTTGATTTAGTGATTTAGAACATAGTTGCTAATAATGTGCTGAACTACAAAAGTAAAGAACTGGGTGTGACTGCCCTCATTTTGTATTTGTGATGCTGAGCAAGTCACAAAACGTCATTGTTTGCAGTCTTGCTGCCATAGTGAACATAATAGGAAATGACTCCAGGTCAGTGTTGTGGTTAGTTTTGCCACCCTTTAAGTTTCCCGTAATGTAACATTTCTTCTTGAAATTTGCTGCCCTGCATGCAAAAGGCTTTTTACTTTATTTCCAAAATTAACTTAACGTTTTAATTTTAGTTGTTTTCTGTATTTATTTTGGTTATATTAAGGTGTTTCAACATTATATATTTTGTACAGTTTAACAAGTGAGTTAAAATGTATTTTCCTCCAGAAATATATTTTATATTTCTTAACTGTCTGACCTTTTTCAGCCTTGACCAAGGCTCAGTATGCAGTAGTTTATCAGGAAATTGATAAGTGGTAGGATAACAAAGCACAACAAACCACAGATGTACTTGTACAAGCAGTTAATATTTAAGAACAAGACAGTCCAAGCATGTATGGCACATCAGATAAAAAAAAAAAAAAAAAAAACCTCTCTTAATTTATGGATATACATGTATGTGTATGCATGTGTGTCTCTCTCTCTCTCTCTCTATATATATATATATATATATATATATATATAGTAAATAGATATGTATACACAAACACACACATATACAAGACAGTCCAAGTATGTATGGTACATCAGGTAAAAAAAATATATACACACACACATGCACATATATATATATATGTGTGTGTGTGTGTGTATATATATATATATATATATATATATATATATATGTGTGTGTGTATATATATGTATATATATATATATATATATATGTGTGTGTGTGTATATATATATATATATATATATATATATATATATATATGTATACACACACACACACACACATGAATAGTTTTACAGTTTATTAGGATGTTAATTGTATAAATAAAATATGAATCAAATGGCAATTGATTTTTATGTTCATTTGCAGGGCATAGCTGCTTAGCTGAAGACTCGATAGGCAGTTAATAACCAGAGTTTTAGTACAGTTTTTAAAAAAATAAGGAAAAGCATTTTGGATTTCTGTGTGTGTCTTTTCAGCTTTTCCTGGTTAGGGGTTGCCACAGCGGAACTCCGGTCCGCTAATTATTGGCAGTAGATTTTTTATGGTGCCGAGTTGCCAGCCTGACGCCCAACCTTCAGCGAAGGCACGCCCATTCACGCATGTGTTTCAGAGGCCAATTTCCGTGTGTATATTTCCATAGTTGTCAGTTGCGTGCTCATGCACACATACACACAAGCTTTTTAGATGTGAATGTGTGCATGAATGCACACACACACATGTAAATGTGTGTATATTTATCTATATGTATATCAGCATATAGATATTGATGTGTGTGTGTATGTATATATACACATAGAAGTACATTTATTTTTTATTGAAACACTAAATAGCAGTTGCCACCAGATGGCATCAAACATTTTTAAATAGCTATGCTAGACCCCCTTCAAACCAACTACAGTACCTGTTTCAGCTTGCTGCATGGATCAGATGATGACTGGGCTTCTTAATTTACTGTTCCTTTCACTCTGCACTCCCCATTGGTTTTAGATTGTTTCTTAACTAAGTCACTAAAATTATTTATGAACATATTATTTTTACAGATGTGCTCCATGAATGGATGTGTTGTGTACACATCCAGGTGTAATGTTTGTTACGTGTATTCAGTGTAGTGGTTAGCTCATAATTTATACACAACACTCTGTAATTGTTCTTAAAATAAGAATATCCCTTGGCGGCATTATGCTTTAGTGGTCAGCCTACCAGTGCACTGTTTATATTTATTTCTCTTATGCTGGTGAACAAGAAAATTAAGCTTAGGTTGTCAGAGTCATGACCAAGACTGGGTGGAATTAGAGCTTTTGGATGCAGGTTTCCCTTTCCAAAGAGGGCAGGACGTTATTATGGACACATGATCATGTTGAAGGAAAGTGATCTGTGCCTTCAAAACCTAAGTAAATTGAGTATTAGTGATAGCTAAGTGCAGTGACGTTTATCCTATCACTAACGAACAGGAGAGAATTAATGCAGGGAGGAGGACTGATAAAATATTTGTAGTTGCCTGAAGTAATTGAGGATGGACCTTGATGGCTGTAAGATCACAATCTTCTCTGGGGAAAAGTTACTGCATAAAAAAGTGTGAAATAGAAAAATGAGAGAGCGTGGGAGATGAATGCTGACTTTACGAATGAAACTGATTTTGTGTACATTTTTGATTACTTTTTGGGAGTTACCTAGAGAACTGGAAGTGGCAGCATTTAATTAACTAGACCCTTGGTAAGAAGTCAGGGCCCTCATTAGTCCCTGCCCTGTTGGGAAAATTAGCAATATACAGTTATTCTCTACGGTCTGCAGTAGAGTGTATTCCCAAGATTCACAACTTTCCGAGCTCTCTCTCTCTATTCAGCACAACATAAAATGTTGTTTCTCTCTCTCTCTCTCTCTTTATTCTGTCAGAAGGAAAAATAACGTTCATGTACATTATAACTGTACATTAGGTAGTTTTAACTAAGTGAATATTGTAAATTACTCATGATTCCTGTTAATTGCCATTTTGTTTTAACAAGTGACAGGAGTACAGCTATTGTTCCACACACTGCACTAATATTTTATAACAAAACTTGTAAGAAATTTGGAATGAAGTGTATAATGAGAAGATGAAAGTGTTTGTTTTTGGTTTTTGTGATAAAATCAGACTGTATTGCAAAAGCTCACACCTTTTTCACTTTTGACTACTTGTTTCAGTCATGGAAGGGATTTTTTTATACTAGAAAATCAAATTTTTGTGCCATTCTTGAAACATTTTGTTGAGCTGCAACAGTAATTATAGTCTAGAAAGTTGTGTGGTTTAAATCAATGCACAGTTGATGTTTTCCTACAAGGTCACTAGTCTAATTCACTACTGCTTTAGTGCATTTTTGTAAAGTGATGCAGCTACTGTGTGTATGACCCACATTTGCAGATCTTTCATTGTGGACAATTTGTGTGTTGTATCCTCTCACCTTCGTTCTGCATTTGATGTTTTTTTAAAAGATCACATGCACATATCTGCATTTTTTTCTTCTTTGCACTGTGCAAATCAAATTTTCTGTTTCATTTTACTGTTAGTTCCTGCCCATAAACTTTCGCTCTCCATAGACATGAGGTTAGTACTTTTTGTCTTTCCATCATCATCATCTTGTAATCATTTGATAATGCAAAGTTGTAGCTTTCCTGCCCTTCCTGCACTATAGGCTAGTTCTCTCTCTTTTTTTTTTTATTTTTTTGTAAGTAAATTTTGTTAATGCTGCACATGGGTTGAGTGCAATATGTCCGTTATTGATGGAAGGGGTTTTGCATTAGTAATCATTTTCCCGGCAAAATGAACTGTACTGTGAAACTCTATCAGCATTAGTGTAATTCCAAGTAATTTACTAGAAAATGTTAGTTTTATGAGGTTTGGACAAGGTAAAAATGCAAGGCAAAAATCATAGCAGATAACAGGTGATATTCATTGACACTAGGCAAAATCAGAGACAATTAAGTGTTATGGGCTTTGTGCTGCACATGATGCGCTTGTGTGGCAGTGAAACAGAAGCAACATTCACATTTGTTTTCACATAAAAGCAGTATAGAGTGTACGGGGTTTAACACTGGATTAACCAACAATGTCTAACTAACCTTAAAACTGAATATTAGACAAAAATACAAAAAAAATGCACCACTCTGAAAATCTTCCTTATATGCCTTTCTGCCCCTTGCTGACTAAGTGGTGGACTCTGCTGACCCCAGCATGATATCAGCACACCAGCAAGGAAGCAGAGCTTTCTACAGCGTAATCCATGAGGGCAATGTTTTGACAATGGAGGGCACTTTTGGAAGAGTTCTTCCTTAAAAAGAAAAATGTGAATGCAAACTTAAATGACAAAGACAGACAAGGTAAACTACTGAGGAAATGAATTTTGAGAACAGATAGACTACATTGGTTTTGTCAGTTTGCATGATCTTTAAGCAGTATGAATGCAAGGTCTCTGTATTTCTGCTATGCTCTCAGTGTAGTCTCAGAGTTGTAGCTATGTCACTTGATCTCCAGACTTACTTCACCTCACAAGTTGATAAAAAAATCTTCTCTTAATTTGAGTACCAACAAAATAAATAATAAATAGATAAAAAGGTCTACGCAGCTTTGATGTCAGTCACAGCGCCTTAAATGGGTGTTTAATCTGTACTTGTGCCTAACTGCACCCTCTTATAGCTTGCTTCTGTAGCAGCCACCCCATTTGCCTCTCCATAGCTACAGTTCAGAGAGAGAGAACAGCAAATAGGAAATACTAGATTTCTGATTGTAGCAGAAATGCTTTAGGAACAGAGAGTGAACCTCACAGGTGGTCTTATCCACAGCTTCCTTGAATTTCCCATAGAAAAGGGTGAGCAAAAACACTGGAAAAGGATTGTGATAGGTGCACCAGGCAAATGTTAAAGACGTGCTGCAAGAGAAGTTCCCCACACTAACAGAAGTTACAACATGAAATAAAGAGCTAGTTTTAATTATTCATTGAAATACAGATGTTCATTGTGTTACACTGCTGCAGTCATTGCCCTTGGGTTATACTGCTGTCAGGCGGTTCCCCAGTCGGCCTGAGTTCCAAAGTCTTGGTCCGGTGTCGGTTGCTGTCGCCTCCTCCCTGATGTCAGTGCGACAGGGGTATATAAGATGCAGCCGACGCCATTTTTTTCAGTCTTTCTTGCCGCGCGGTGCCCGAAGCAAAAGCAGTTCGCAAGTGCCGGTCGACTGTCTCCTGAGATTTTCATTCCGAATCCAGAACCGAAGTCTTCTACAAAGCTAAGTACCCCGTTGGGGAAAATTTCTTGCCTCAGACCGATGTCAGTAAAAGTTAATTACTGTATTTCTTGTGGGAAGCAAATACCTCATAAGGATTTCCATTCTTATTGTATCCCATGCCTAGGCCCAGACCACAACGTCACTGGTTGTCGGTTTTGTGCTAGGTTTAACAAGCACACTATTAAACGTCGGTTTGATTTTGCCCAACATTATTTTGGTAGAAAATTCAATTATACTATGCCGTCGGAAGTACCGACGACCGGAATACATAAAAAGCGCAAAGACAAGGATAGGCATCCAAGGCTGAAAACTGATGATGAAGCCTCTTCTAGGCCAGTCACCGGTTCTCCAGTTTTCAGCGAGGTGCCTTTGCAGCCCCTGATGACCGCTTCTGTAGAACCACAGGCCGCCTCTGTCTCCCACGTGGAGATGGCTGGGCCTTCGGATGCACAAGTTATTCAGCCTACCGAAACTAACCCTTCAGAGCGATCCGGAGTAGCTGAGCTACCCGCAGCTTCAGAGGGTGTTTTCAGACCTACTCAGTTACGCATTAAACCCTCTGCTATGTCTAAGCCTCCTTTAAAAACAAAGAAACAAATACAGCATTCTCCAGGACAGGCCTCCATGCCTAAGAAACAAATGCTCAAAATGGCCGAAGACCTAATCACTCTGATCAGGGTGTCCCATCCCCCGCCTGATAAAAGGCCTAGACAGGATGCAGACTGACCCATCTGACCAGGTCTCCATCTATTCAGATTCATCCTCAGACATAGGATAATTCCTTACCCCCTTATGAGGATTCTGATGCTGAGGAGTCAATTCCATCAACATCTCCCCCTGAGGACTACTCCTTTGGGGAAACCTTACATACCATGAGGGAGCATTTCCATTGGGAAGGCCAGGATTACTCAGAATCCAAGAAAAGGCTCAGAGACTTCCTTTTATTACCTCAACACAGCAGACCCCTTGCTATTCTGCCACTGTTAGATATTGTGGATGATGTGTATACTGAATCCAGCTTAAATCCTGATTCCTTGCCTCCAGCCCCAGTTAAACCTGACAGATTCTACACAGTCCCTGACTCTCACAAATTTCTGTATAAAAGCCCTGTTGCTGACCCTGAAGCTATTTCTCAGGGACCCAAAGGGGTTAAGGCCTCATCAGCCAAGAATCCAGTTCCCTCTGACAGAGATTCCAGAGCATTAGACAGATGGGGGGAAAGAAAGTATATACATCTGCAACTTTAGCAATGAGAGCCTTAAATTGCCAGTTTCACATGCTAAAATATCAGAAATTTTTGATGTCTCAGTTGAAACTAAAATGCTTCCAGACAGATTCAGATCCTCCTAATTTTAAAGAAATGCAGGATTTATTGCATGCAGCTGAACAAGTGGGAAAACATACTTTGCAATGTGGTTTTGATTCTTTAGAGGCCTCCTGTAGAGCAGCAGTTACAGGCTCTGTCATTAAAAGACATGCTTGGTTTAAAGAACATACGTTACCAGATCATGTTAAAGCAAAATTATTGGATGCACCTTTGCAGCAGGATGTATTATTTGGAGTTAAGGCAGAAGAGCTATTAAAAAAATGGAGGATAAGGCAAAATCTATGCAAACAGTGAAGGATTTCTTACAGGTTCAGCCTCCTCTATTTAGCAGAAATTGGCCAACTAAGAATTGGTCCTTTCCAGTTACAGACAGACCTCAAAGGGGCAGATACAGACGTCCAAGAGGTAGAGGTCAACCACAAGGTCCTTACAGGCCTCGACAATGGGTTGCATCAGGCCAGAAAGAAGGGGAAGACAGGCCTCAACCATATACAAAGCAGCCCCAATGACTTCCCACTACAGCTGCCAAACAGCTCTCTCTTGGCAGCCCCCTTGGGAGGAAAACTGGCACTTTTCTATCAGAATTGGCATATGATCACCAAAGACAAATGGGTTCTCAACATTGTATCTCAAGGTTACAGGTTGCACTTTCCTTTTAATCTTGGCGGTGTGTGAATGCCAAATCTGCCACCAAATCAATGGGCAGAGGCTCAAAAACAAATTACAGCACTCATGGATATGAGAGCTATTCAAAAGGTACCACCACAGGAGCAAGGACAAGGATTTTACTCAAGACTCTTTCTGATTCCCAGAAAGGACAAAGCCTGGAGGACCATTCTGGATCTTTCTTCTCTAAACACTTACCTGGATGTTCCGAAATTCAAAATGTTGACACTGCAGCAGCTTCTTCCCATGCTGGGCAAAAAAGCTTGGCTCGTGACCTTGGACCTCAAGGAGGCATACCTGCATGTCCCTATCAGACAAAACTGCAGAAGATGCCTCAGATTCATAGCTGGTTCAATGCACTATCAATTCTCTGCACTGCCCTTTGGCTTATATACTGCGCGCAAGGTCTTCACAAAGTGCCTGGCACCAGTAATTGCATTTTGCAGACAGAAAGGAATTCAAATTTATCTGTACCTGGACGACTGCCTGATTCAAGCAGAGAGCAAGGACATTTTTCTAAAGGCTCTGGCGTTTGCAAAAAAAAAGTTAAGTTGCCTGGGGTACACAAGAAACGAAAAGAAATCAAAACTCGTGCCCTCACAAGAGATAATATTCCTGGGTGCCAGCTTGAACACAACGGCCCAGATGGCTTATCTCACGCCAGACAAACAAGGACAACTGACTCAATACTTTCAATTGATGGCAAAAAAGACCCAACTTCCTGCAAGAAAAATTGTGCAGGCCTTGGGTTACATGGCATCTTGCATACTACTAATTCCATATGCCAGACTGCATATGAGGAAACTACAATGGCACCTAAAGAGTGTATGGTCTCAACACTGTCAAAGTTTGGAAATAGTTATACCACTAATTCCTTGCCTTCAACAGGAGTTTCGATGGTGGGCTCAAGCTTGTCACCTCAACAAGGGACAGCCTTTTACTCAACCCACAGCCAAGCAAACACTGACAACAAATGCATCGGATTATGCTTGGGAAGCACACATAGCAGGCAAATGTATTCAGGGCAAGTGGCCCGCAGAACAAAGGCATCTTCACATCAGTCAAAAAGAGATGCTAGCTGTACAAAATGCCCTTATAGCTTTCAAGGACCTGCTGCATCCAGGACAACTACTACTAAAGACAGACAACACCACAGTTATGTGGTACATAAACAAGCAAGGAGGCACTCACTCCAACCCCCTCTGCGGACAAGCCATGAACTTGTGGAACACAGCTCTAAACTATCAAGTTCATCTGCAAGCACAATTCCTGCCAGGAGAGAAAAACACACTGGCAGACGACTTAAGCAGAAACATCATGGATCCCCACGAATGAGAATTGAATCCACAAATATTCAGAATGATAACACAGAAATGGTGGAGCCCGGACATAGATCTGTTTGCATCCCCAATGAACTGCCAGCTACAGAAATTCTGCACAAGGAGTTACCATCCACAAGCATGGAAAGTGGATGCCTTCTCATTCATCTGGAAAAACCTACAAGTATACGCTTTCCCACCACTACCTCTCCTGCCAAAGGTACTCATAAAATCCAGGCAAGAAGAGCCAAAGATTATCCTGATTGCACCAGACTGGCCACGCCAGCACTGGTACCCAATCTTAAAGAACTTAGCACAAGGATCACCCTGGATTTTGCCTCAAAACCCACATCTGCTGACTCAGCACAACAATCAGATACTACACAGCCAGCTAAAGACCTTAAACCTAGCTGCATGGAAGATTCCTTAGTCAAGCAAGCAGTGCCTCTCTCCAAAGTTGTTATGGATGTCATTCTGGAGGCCAGAAGGCCTAGTACCAGGAAAGCCTATTCAGATAAATGGAAGAGATTCTGTGCCTGGAACCAGGCTCACAGCATTGACCCTCTTGTCCCAAACATTCCTCAGATACTACAATATTTAACTGAGATGCTGGACAAAGGCCTCTCCTTCTCATCCATAAAGATCCACGACTCTGCCATCTCTGCTCATTACAACACGGATCCACCAATTTTCTGTAATCCTTTGCTAAGACAGTACCTCAGAGGGGCTAAAAACATAAGACCACCCCGTAGAGCACCTACTCCAACTTGGGACCTCAACTTTGTTTTGGAAAAATTAACTTTACCTCCTTTTGAACCAGCTAACACAGCAGAATTAAAATATATCTCTTGGAAAACAGCTCTGCTCCTGGCAATAACATCAGCACGAAGAGTTTCAGAATTACAGGCACTAATGGCAGTGAAACCTTTCCTCATTTTCCACCAGGACAGGGTGTCTTTAAGAACTAACCCTACATTTATGCCAAAGTTGGTATCCAGTGTGGCTCTAAACCAAACTATTCACTTGCCAATTTTTTATCCAAAACCACAGAATAAAGGGGAGAGACTACTGCGTTCTTTGGATATTCACAGGCAGTTACGCTTCTACTTGGATAAAACCAAAGCTTTCAGAAAATCTGAGCAATTATTGGTAGCATATGATGCAGGAGTACAGGGAAAAGCCATTTCAAAATAGACTATTTCAAAATGGAAAGGACATTGTATACGTTTCTGCTATACACACCATGGGAAACCTGTACCTAGCAGCATTAGATCTCACTCCACCAGGGCAACAGCCACTTCAACTGCCTACCTCAGAGGAGTACCTACCAAGGATATTTTGGAAGCAGCAGCTTGGAGTTCTGTGCATACCTTCACCAAGCATTACCGTCTGCCTCTGTACTCTAAATCCAGAGCTGGCTTCGCCACTGCAGTGCTGCAGGGCCTTACAGCCACCCCTAATGCCTTATAGAACCAGCCACCCTACCTCAGCTTTGGGATTCTACCCAAGTGTAATGACTGCAGCAGTGTAACACGATGAACATAGTACAGTTTTGTACCTACCATAAATGTAGATGTTCGAGTGTATACACTGCTGCAGTCCAGGTTACCCTCCCTCCTTCTCCTCTTACTTGCTGGTACATACCTAGGTCTTCTACCCTTTACTACCTATGGGGAGTATTTGCTGGTAGCTGAAAGTTGTTGTTTGCTTTTCTTATGTATGTTTTATTAGCAGTTTGAATTGCCTACCTATTTGGGGGCACCTGACATCTGGGGCAAGAAAAACTGAAGAAAATGGCGTTGGCTGCATCTTGTATACTACTGTTGTACTGACGTCAGGGAGGAGGTGACAGCAACCAATGCTGGACCAAGACTTTGGAACTCAGGCCGACTGGGGAACCGCCTGACGGCAGGATAACCCAAGTGCAATGACTGCAGCAGTGTATACACTCGAACATCTACATTTATGGTAGGTACAAAACTGTACTTTTTGGTGTAGAAAAGCCATGTTCCGAACAAGCACATCTGATAGCTCACATTACTGCTATTTAATTATTATTTAATTACTAGGGTTGAACAGTGATCTCACTTGACCATTTTCAGGCGTAACCTGGAGTTTACAACCACAAAAACAATTGTAAGCAAAAAGATGTAGCATAAATAAGACATATATGCATGTATGTGTATATATATATATATATATATATATATATATATATATATATATATATATATATATGTGTGTGTGTGTTTGTGTGTGTGCATGTATGTGTTCATAGGTTCATAGCTAGGTACTAGGCTATTGGCCTTAGGGCCTATATAAGCCTAGCCAAAAGGTACCCTGGCTTTAGCCACCCAAGAAAATTATTTTCCTATGCCACTGTCGAGCAGAGCCACAGAAGTGATCCCCGGGGTGAATTTCCTATCTCCCATCCAATCATCAAGGTTTTTCTTTGAGTGCTAACGAGGAGCTTTGCTTGATATATATAGGTAGTTTGTTCCAGAGTATGGGAAGTCTCTGGGACAGGAATCTATCCCTCCAGCATGTTCTGTTTATTGTGGTGACAAGGTTTAGGTCCCTAGAGCGTGTAGCTCGGAGGGATTGGGATTTCTTTAAGTGGAGCTTGTGCAAAAGCTCTGGGTTTGACATATCTTTGTGTGTTAGGCAGAAATCGCCTCTGAGTAGGCGATATGCGACGGAGTAAAGCTGCAGTTTTTTGAAACTGTCTGCGTTGGGCATCTGTTTGAGGCCAATAATCCTCTTTGTGAGGTATTTCTGCGGCCTTTCCAGTTGTTGTAGATGTCTTGTGAGGTACAAACCAAAAGGGGCGTTGTACTCTATAATGGGTCTAATGAGTGACGAGTAGAGGGGAACAATTACCTCTTTTCCTGGATGAGAAACCTTTTGTGATTAGGTGTCCCACATAGAAGGATTTCCTGACTACTGTGGCGATGTGATTATCAAAGGAGAGACTACTGTCTACCTGTGTCCCAAGGTCTCTTATCACACTTTAGGTGTTAGGTAGACTACCGCCTATGTGGTAGTTCATGGGTGCAGAGTTTTTACCAAAAGGGATGACTATGCACTTCTTGGCATTGAGCTTGAGGCCATGGCTTTGAGACCAGGCATCTGTCTCAGTGAGGCCCTTTTGTAGGATGTCCACATCATTAGGAGTTTCTTTTGGAGTTTTGATTATGACTCTTAGTTTGCAGTCCTCTGCGAACTTCGTTATCCAAAGACCACCTGTGTTAGCCTGTACTTCAGAGAAGTAGATACCAAACATGAGAGGACCCAGGACTGAACCCTGTAGTACTCCACAAAAGAACCAGACAGGCAAGGAGAATCCACAGGGAGTATGGCACCAACACCACAATAAGGCACTCAATCCAACAATAAAAACGTTCAGGAACCAAACTGCTACAGAACAACAGATTTTATTAACGCCACAATTTTTCCACGTTTTCGTCGCCGAACCAACTTCCTCAGATAAAATTCAAAAAAGTACATCCACTTTTTATATGCACTAATTGATTAATTAATTGAATGAATACTGTTGTATTGTAAAAGCATTCTTAAAGCTATACCTCCACTGACTGTTGTGTTTAGTAAGAACATATGACAATAAATTCTTTAGTAAACGTACAGAACTTGAACTTATTTAAAATATACATATATATTTATAAATTTCAATTTGATGAATCATAAAATTCCTACACATGTTAAAACTTTAATAAAAACAATTGCCACACTTCAACTAAATGACTGTGCAATGAATAAACATATAATTTTACAGTTTTGCAATAAATTGCAAATCATTCTTTCCATCAGTATTTGTTATTTGCATTATAAAAATAACCTATTCTGTACAAATAGCAGTTTAATTACAATTGTTCTGCCTTAAGCTTTAAGTAAGGCATGATGGAAATAAGGTCATTGAGACCCGGATATTTGTTTGAAGCCAATAAAATCTGCCAACATGTCTCCCTGTGGGACAGTCTAGCTTCCCAGTGCCCGCCCCTGATACATTTAGGGACTGCTTCCAGCACAAAAAACATGAAAAGAGCATTGTCACACACAGTTGTATGTCTATAAAGGGCATTGGTGTTGCATTGTCTTTGGATTTCATAATAGTGTTCGTATATGCGTCTCCTTAACTGCCTTTCGGTCTTGCCAACGTAAAATGCTTGGCAAGACCGGCAGACAGCCAGGTAGACAATCCCTGTGGAATTGCAGTTGTGAAATCTCTGAGCAGTAATCTTCCTGTTCCTACTTTCCAGAAAAACATTTTCCGGGTTAATGACATACTTGCACTGCCTACAATGCCCACAGCGAAAAGTGCCCTTTCTAGGTTGATTGTGGGTACTGGAACTAGTGTTATGTTCTAAGACCCTCTTGATGTTAAATCCTCTTTTATAAACAAATTTACATGTCAAGTCCTTTAAATTTTTGAGGTCTGTAAGGTCTTTAAACGTGTTCAGTTCTCCTTGAATAATATGCCTAATATACCCAACATCTTCACTGTGTTCTGTGACAAATACCAGGTTGGAGCCTGATGCAGTGAAGGTGGAGTGAGAGCTTTCTACAATTGCATCATTGTGTCCCTTTCCTAGGATAGGGGAAAATCTAGTGTTCCTAGCTGAACAAACCTCCTCACGAACCGATTTAATCAAGGAAATAGGATATCCCCTGTCCAAAAATAAAGAACACAATTTCTCCCCTTCTTGATGAAAAGTATGGTCATCTGATGTCATACGCGAGACCCTCACAAATTGTCCCTTAATTATGGACTTTTTTTGAAATTTGGGGTGTGAGCTAAGGTAGTGCAGGTAGCTATTAGAAAATGAGGGCTTCCTGTATATACAAGAACTGAAACCGTCAATGTTTTTATAAAGGGTAACATCCAAATAATTGACTTGATTTACCGAAATGTCATGTGTAAACTTCAAAAATTCAGTTGTTGAATGCAAATAGGTTACAAATTCTTCTATACAATTTGTTGGTCCTGTCCAAAAAATGCAAATATCATCCAGAAACCGGGTATAATGAATCCAATGTTTAGAAAATTCACTGGGGAATACGTACTTTTTTTCCCATACTGACAAAACAATGTCAGCATAGGTCGGGGCACAATTAGCTCCCATGGAGACTCCCGATGTTTGCTGAAAGTATTCCCCACAAAAGTAAACAAAGTTGTTACTAAGAACCAGCTCTAATAAATGTAAGACCAATGTTACATCGTTGCTAGTAACCCCTTCACATTCCCAAAGTGCCTCTTCCATCCAAGCCAACCCTGTAGTACTCCACTTGTCACTGGTCTGAAGTTGGATTTGGAGTCTGCTACCTTCACAGTATGGGTTCTGTCAGTGAGCCAGTTGGCAACCCATCTTGTGACATAGGGATTTATACCTAGTTTAGTGAGTTTATCTATAATTCCAGAGTGGGGGATGGTGTTGAAAGCCTTGGCTAGATCTAGATAGGCTGTGTGAACCCCCTTACCCTCATCTACGTCTTTGGGGACCACTTCAAAAAAGTCTGTCAGGTTTAGGAGACATGATCTGCCTTTTGAAAACCCAAACTGGGTGGGGTCCTGAGTTTGGAGATTACCAGTGTCATTGTTTATAAGTTCCATGATACGTTCCATAGCCTTGCAGACCAGGCTCGTCAGGCTAATGGGGCGGTAGTTTCTGGGGTCTGTGGTACTTGGGTGGGGTACCAGTTCCTTCTGTAGTTCATAGCCTGGGATGTTGTCAGGTCCCATTAATGCTGTGTTCTTGGCTTTGGAGAGTGCCCTTTAGGGGATAAGAGTGGGGTAAAGTTAGCACTGAACCTATCTGCCAGGATGTTGGCAATATCAGTTCGTTCTGTATATTTAGTGCCATTGTGCTGTAACTCAGAGCAGATCTGAGTTTTGCCATTGAGACTCTTGACATAGCTATAGAATGCTTTGTGGTTGAGTTTAGAGTCAGTGGCGATTTTGTTTTTGTAACTAGCTTTGGAAGATTTTATGAGGGGATCTCAGCTTCTTACTGAGGCTGACCAGGGAGTTCCTCCAATCATGGAATTTTACTCTTTTTTTGCAACAGTTTTTCTTCTAATGTAGAGTTTGTTTATGGCAGAGGACCACAAGATTGGCTTCCTTTTTTGGAGGATAGCATCTTGGTTCTGTTAGGGCTTGTACGATCCATGCATTCATGTAAGTGCTTATAAAGTGCATTTGTGTAGGATTCAGCAGCCATACCTCTATTGTCCGTCAGCATGGGTGTCGTGAAGTTTGCCACTTCTGTCTTAAGAAGCGTGAAGTTGGCTTTGGAGAAATTTTTTACAGTGGTTTCCCTAATGGGGGGTGGGGGAGGGATGTGGATGTCTAGGGTGATTAGCTTTTGGTCGGATCTGACCAACAAGGAATTGACCTCTGGTGTGGAACACCGGTTGCCAATGTTGGTAATAACCAGGTCTAGGATATTGCTGCCCCTGGTGGGGGTGTGGATAAGTTGATCCAAGGCGTTGGAATTTATGAATTCCCGAAAACATTGAGCACAAGAATTGGTACATGAGCAGTTTTCCCAGTTAATGGTGGAGTAGTTGAAATCGCCCATTATTAGGGTGTTAGGTTGTACCCTAATATTTTCCAGTGTATCAAGAAATGAGGAGTGGGAATCCTGGGGCATGGTGGGAGATTTGTGGCAAGCTACAATTTGGGTTGCGGTCTTGCCCAGAATTAGTTGCACTTGGATAATGTCGGATGCATTATGCTGAGCAACTAGTCTGGAGGTGTGGATATCCTTAATGAATATGGACGCACCTCCGCCTTTAGTGTTTTGGTCCAGGTTAGGTGGCCAAAAGATGTGGTATGCATTATAGCCTGGTAATGCAGGGATACTCTCTGGAGCCTTGAACCAGGTCTCTGTCACTGCACAGATATCTTTGTTCTCCATTTTAAGGAGTGCCTCGAGTGAGTGCATTTTGAGGTTTAGACTTCTAGCATTGAGTAGCAATACCCTTAGATTCTGCTTGCTTGTACCTGTTACGGTGGTGAATTTGTCATTTCAATCTTGCCTAAAAAAGGCACTGTAGGGGTGGCTAGAGCCTTAGCCAGTATCCAGAATCCCAAGGGCGACAGGTGCAGGCCATCTCTGGCAAAGCATCGTAGTTTGTCGATCATGTCATCCCAGGCAGACAGACACTGGATCCCTTTAGAATCACACCAGAAGCTTAGCCAATTGTTGAAGTCAATCATTTTGTCCTTGTATTGTGGTATCATTCTGGGTGATGGCAGGATGCTAATCAGGGCTAGGGTCATACCTGCCTGGGCAACAAGATCGGACAGCTCCTCCATGTCCCTTTTCATGTAGTCCAGGGAGGTACGTCTCTGGTATCATTCTGGGTGATGGCAGGATGCTACTCAGGGCTAGGGTCATACCTGCCTGGGCAACAAGATCGGACAGCTCCTCCATGTCCCTTTTCATGTAGTCCAGGGAGGTACATCTCTGGTCATTCACACCAACATGGACAATGACATAGTCATATTTGTAATTGTTGTGGAGTGACCTGAGTACATGCATTATGTGGCAGACCCTGGCACCCGACAGGCAGCTGACAGTATCTTTCTCCTTGTTTAGCATGGTGAATGGAACATCAGTGTGCCTGACTATAGAGTCACCTATGACTAGAGTGTTGGGTACGTTGTTTTGCCTTATGGGCTGTGGTTGAGTGGCACACTGAGTTTGTGGGCTGTGTATTATTTGGGTTGTGCTGGGGGGTGGAGGTTGCTTGTGTTTCTGCTTTGGAGGTCCCTGTTACTTGGGCAGGTTTTTACTGAGAGCCTCCGTGAATGGAGGTGTGTGTTTTGTGTTTCTATGTGTGTGCTTTGGTGGTGTATATTTTGAGCGACTATGTGATGAGTGTGGTGTGCTGCAAGTGTTTACCTTCTCCTCTTGACTGTCTAGTTCAGTCTTGGGTGAAGAGAGCTTTGCTTCCACTTTGGGTATTTAAGTGCATCTCTCACAGATTGTAGTGTTGGGTGGTGGGAGGAGAGGGTTGTCTGTGTACATGAGGCAATTGCTGCATTGCCCCAAGATGCCCAGATTCATCAGGTATTCAGGAGAAAACACCGGGAGCTGACCCTTAGACATGCCAGGATAGGTGCTTATTTGTCAAGTACTAGAAACTGTTTTCCTCTAGACAAGTGATGAAAGTTGAGTGCTGTAGTAATTTGTAGCTTATTTAGTGCTTACAACGAGTTCTGAACAAGTGCTGAGCTCAAAGAAACAGACTTGAGTGTTGAAACTAAAAAATTGTCTAGTTCTAAGAAACAAAATTAAGCTAGAAGGCTTCCCTCCAACACAGAAAGGCAGACACACACACATGCGCAGGCAGTAGGTTACTGTGTATATGTGTGTGTGTATGTATGTGTGTGTGTGTGTGTGTGTATATATATATATATATATATATATATATATATATATATATATATATATATATATATAAACACTGCAGTGATGATCCAGCTGCTTTAATTACTGGTGTTGAGCATCACAAAGATCACTCCGTACTCCAAAAACAGGCTGGTTTCACTATCCACTTTTTCTGTGTAGTCAGACAAACATTTGGAGTCATGTTTTTATATACATCATTGGTCATGCAATCAACAGTCAAAGTGAAATAAATCGTAAAAAAAAATTTACTATTCCATCACCGATTAGATCAGTTATGCATCACATAAAATAAAAGTAGCAAAAAAATATATTTTAAATGTTGGATGACTGTGGTGGGTTTTTTAGTCGGGAGGTAACTAAGGGTTATGTGCATGTTAGCTGGGGATTAATTTACTTACTGTCATGCCTTTGGAAATCATCACCTCATTCATAAATGTTAAGCCCTAGATGTTAAGTTGTCAATCTCGCCTTCATTCTTGCTTGATGGGTTCGGAGCCGATCCTCGGCTCCGACTCGGCACTTGCTAAGCTCGAGAGTCACTTTTACCAGCTCGAGGCAGCCCCATATCCCATGATGCAAGGCGGTAAGTACCCAGATCTTGTTTGCCGCTTCGCTGATGAGGTCCTCCTTTTGCCAGCTCCTGGTAAGTGTTTATATTTAAACTACTAGTTGCCCCAATCAGAAAAAAAATCATCTTTTCTGTAGAAATCTATCACTTTTAGTTAATTGTAAGCCCCTTTTTGACTAACTTTATTTTTCCTTCTTCATCTTTTTAGTCAGGCCTTTCTTTCCCTCCCATCCCCCCCCATTGTCAGGGTGTGTGTGTGTGAGGTTTTTACTTATTATTCTTTAACTTTAGCTGTCTGATTGGGACTGTGTGTGTACTGTTTGTGTATACAATAATGTCCAAAGAACAGAGGGTCTCAGGCTTCAAGAAGTGTGACTCGTGCTGTCAGAAGATGTCTCTGACAGACGGTCACACTTCTTGTTTATACTGCCTGGGACCTCTTCACCTGCAGGACTCCTGTGCAATATGTCACTCTTTTAGCCAGAGAGTCCTGCAGGAAAGGAGAAATAAGCTTATTTTAAGGGGACTCCTTAAACCGGAGGGCTCCCCGGCTCAATCGGCTCCGGGAAAGCCTTCCAAGACTACTAAGGCCCAGGCTTCTGTGTCTAAGCCTTCGGCCTTGGCTCCAACTTTGTCGAAGTCGAGATTGGCTCCGGCTGGAGCCGATCCGACCTTGTCTAAATCCTCGGCACCGATGGCTATTGGTGCCGATACTGCTATGGTCACTTTGGTGTCGGTTCCGACTGGCTCCGACCACCATGTGGCCCAGGCTTCGGTGTCGGCGCCGACCGGCTCCAACACCACTACTTCCATGCCTGTATCGGCTCCGGCTGGAGCCGATACATCTAGATCTAAACTCGGAGCCGAAAAGTTATCGGCTCCGACTGGATCCGTGGGTTTGTCGGCTCTGATGGTTCCTTCGAGGAAGAGGTCCAGGTCTCCCTCTTTGGAACCGATACTGTCGGCTCCGGCCTCACCTCTTCTTTCGGAACGGAGCCATCGGAGCCGATCATCTAGGTCTTCCAGGTTATCAGACCATGATTTAGAGAGGGTGGTAAGCAGATTATTAAAATCACAGGCACTGGCCCAGATGCTTCATAGTCCGTCTCAACAGACGATTATTAGTCCACACCCTCTTCAAGTTCCTCCTTCGACTCTACCCCAGAGTTTGGAGCTGGAGTCTACGGGAATAGTTACGGCTATGGCTGAGGGGCAGATACCCCCCCCCCTTCTGCACCCTCAGCATCTACTCTTATCTCCTCCTCTAGACCTTCCTTGGAGGGATTTGGTGGTCGGGCTTCCCTGGTCTCCTCCGAGGGGGTGAGTGGCATCGGACCCTTGTCCGACCCCGCTCTTCCCCTTGGAGCTTCGGCCTTGGTGAGCTCAGCTCCGACATCTGCCTCGGAGCCTTCCCTTTCGGTGGGCCCGGGAGTCCCTGTTTCTTCGGAATGGGTTCTCTCGGATCTCCCTGGGAGGGGAGCCTTCGAGGTGATGAAGAGTGTGCTGGCCACTGGGCTCAGTCAGCAGTCTATTCCCTTAGCTCCTCCCTCTACAGTGCCTGTCGATATCTCTTCCCACTCTCTTGCTCCCGGACCTAGAGATCCACCGCCTCAGGTTTCCCCACTGGGAAGAACCCCCTCTTCCGAGGATTCTCCTGACCCGTCAGGAGATCCTCCACGCAAGAGGACTTGTAAGAGGAAACACCTGGACTCCCATGAGTCTACCACTTCAGATACTGACTTAGATGAGTCGGAGGGGTCCCCAAGATCCCCCTCTGAGGATGTCTCCTTTTCAGACATCCTAGAACTCCTAAAATAGAGGGGAAACTGGCCCTCCATAAATCCCTCCGAGGATGAGTCGGTATACCTAGAGGCGTTTGGATCTCGACCCTCCACCTCCTGGGTGTCTCTGCCTTTCGACCCCCTTATGGAGGTTATTGCTCGGAAGGCTTGGGCTTCTCCTGATTCTGTTCCTAGGAGGCCGTCTAAATTTATTACAGCCCCTTCTGAAAAGCAATTCCTTACAAAAGGTGTCCCTGTTGATGCCATGGTGGTGGCGGCCGCCACTAAGAAGGAACTTGCAGATCCTTCCGTACCAGTCCATCCTCCTAATAAGGATTCTAGGACCATGGACAGGTATGGTAAGCGGATGTTCTCCTCAGCGACCTTTGCCATGCGTTCGCTGAACTATTTATGTCACTTCACCAGACTCCAAAGGGTCATCCTTAAAGAACTAGGTGAAGTAGTACAGGATCCTACAGCTCCAGGGGCTCAAGAAAAGATTGCTTCTCAGCTAGGAATCCTTAATTCTATAGCTAACTCCTCCATGCGGCTGATTTCGTATGCAGCAGATGGAGCGAGTAGAGCCGCAGGTACAGGAGTGGCTCTCAGATGTCAATCCTGGATGCGGCTCTGTAATTTTGCAGATCCCTTTAAGGCGTCCTTCACGAATTCTCCCTTTGATGGGTCAGCATTGTTTGGCCCTCAAGTGAAGGATACATTGACCAGGTGTGAGCAAGATGGCAAGACTCTTTCTGCCGTAGGGGTCCGTTTTTCTACCCCCTCTAGACCTTACCCCAAAGGTCAGAAAGGTGGAAAAATGTGGTTCCGTAAATCCCAGGGAGTCACGCCAGACACACGTGGTCAGTTTACCCCTAGAGGCAGAGGGGGTAATAATAACAGACGCCGCCCTAGAGGCAGAGGGGGTCCACAAAACCAGGGAAGCAGAGAGCCTCTCTCTGACAAGCCCTTCCAGCATCCCTGAGATGTTGCCCGACTGTCCATCCTTGGAGGCAGTCGGGGGAAGACTATCGCTGTACCCAGAAGCCTGGCGTTCCCTCTCACAAGACAGATGGGTACAGTCGATCATATCCGAGGGTTACAAAATTCCTTTCGAGGAAAGTCCTTTCACTCACAAAAATTCCCTTCCAGATGTGCCACCCGGTCTAAGGGAAATCGCAGTTAGAGGTATCAAAGCTTCTACACAAAAGGGCCATTCAGCCAGTTACAACAGACCATTCAGAGCCCGGAATCTACTCAAGGTTATTTTTGGTCCCCAAAAAGACGGGAGATTGGAGACCAATATTGGATCTCAGCAGACTCAACAAGTCTGTGAGAAAGACAAGATTTCGAATGGTCACACTTCAGTCAATTTTGCCCTTCCTGGACAAAGACAACTGGATGTGCTCAATAGACCTTCAGGATGCGTACTATCACATAAAAATTCACAGACGCTCCAGAAGGTTCCTCCGCTTTCGGCTGGGGTCCAGTCATTTTCAATTCAGAGCCCTGCCCTTTGGTCTCACTACAGCCCCCAGAGTGTTCACCAAATGTATGGCAGTGGTCACGGCTCACCTGAGACGTCAAGGATTCCAGGTGTTTCCGTATCTCGACGACTGGCTCCTTTCAGCCACCACCAGGCATCAACTTCTCCAAGCCAGGGATTACACCCTAAATCTCTGCACTCAATTAGGAATTTCGATCAACTACGAAAAATCCTCCTTATTGCCCTGCCAGTCTATTACTTTCATAGGCGCAAATTTAAACACTGTTCGGATGTCAGCAACCCTCACAGACCAAAGAATCTCAGATATCCAAAGTCATGTGCGGATCATCCTTGCCAGCAAAAAGGTGCAAGCCAGAATGGTCCTGAAAGTGTTGGGCCTCATGGCAGCGGCCATTACCCTTCTTCCCTTGGCCCGCTTCTACATGCGTCTTCTTCAATGGATGTTGTTCACCCAGTGGTCTTACCAACAACTTCCCATGCGTCACCAAATCCTGGTGACACAAGTTTGCAAAAACCACCTATCCTGGTGGATTTCTTCTCCCCAGATTCATCAGGGCAGACCCTTTGTATCCCCGGCCCCGGTAGCCACAGTCACTACGGACGCCTCCCTGATCGGGTGGGGGGGTCATTATCAGGGCAGGATGGTTCATGGGATGTGGCAACTGTTCGACTACCACCTGCACATAAATGTCCTAGAGATGAGAGCAGTGCTTTTAACGTTGCAAGCCCTCAACGACTTTCTTCCCTTGGGAACAATTGCAGTTCACACAGACAACATGTCTGTAGTATGGTATATCAACAAACAGGGTGGAACCAAGTCCTACCCCTTGTGTCGAGAAGCTCTCAGACTTTGGCAATGGGCTTTTTCCTCTCATCGGTTTCTGGTAGCAACGCATATCCCTGGGAAAACCAACATTTTAGCGGACAGATTGAGCAGAGCTATTCTCATGCCTCACGAGTGGTCTCTCAAACAATCTATAGTGGAGGAGATTTTTCTAGAATGGGGCCGCCCATGTTGCGATCTTTTTGCTACTCCCCAGAACAGCAAATGCCCAGACTTCTTTTCTCTCTTCCCACTACCAGGCCATCCCCCCAGAGACGCTCTTACCCAGGATTGGCCCCAGGGACTTCTTTATGCCTTTCCTCCCTTTCCGTTGATTCCACAAGTACTCCAGAAAGCCACCGTTTTGAGAGCCAAAATGATTCTCATTGCCCCCTATTGGCCTCGACAAATTTGGTTTCCGTTCCTCCATCGTCACCTATTGGTGCAACCGTGGCATCTGGACCCAGTGCCAGACCTTCTGATCCACCAATCGGGTCACCTGCACCGGTCTATTCCTTCTCTCAACCTCACAGCTTGGTTGCTCCACTTCCTTCCTTAGCCAGGCTTCCTGTGATCTCTAACCCGGTTAGGGATATCATAGTGGCTTCCCTTAAATCCTCTACTAGAAGGATTTATACCAGCAAGTGGAAACGCTTCTCTTGTTGGGCAAAATCAAAAAATATAGATCCCTTTATTGCCCCTGTTCATGCAGTTTTGGATTTCTTAGCGGAAATTTTTCACTCTGGCTCTTCATCTTCCACGATCAAAGTTCAGTTGGCTGCTGTCTCGAACTTTCATGTCGGGTTTGCAAATCACAACATTATGTCCCACAGGCTTTGTAGAGCCTTTCTAAAAGGAATTTTTCTCCTTAACCCTCCTGTCAGGAGTCCTCCTCCTCAATGGGACCTAAATCTAGTGCTGGCATCCTTAATTCTTCCTCCCTTCGAGCCAGCTGTTTCATGTTCCCTGAAGTTTCTTTCATGGAAAACACTCTTCCTTGTTGCTATTACCTCGGCCAGGAGAGTGTCAGAACTTCATGCTCTCTCTGTTCGTCCCCATTACTTGGTCTTCCACAAGGACAGGGTATCCTTGAGAACTAATTCATCCTTTTTACCTAAGGTGACCTCGAAAGCTAATTTGAACCAATCTATTGAACTTCCTGTATTTTTCCTAAGTACTCCAACAGATCGGAACAAAAATTACATTATCTTGATGTTCACCGCCAACTCAGATATTATTTGGACAGAACAAAACAATTCAGGAAATCCGATCAGCTCTTTCTTTCTTATGCTGAAAATAAGAAAGGCCTTCCTGTCTCCAAAGTGACCTTATCTAGATGGCTTTCTTCCACCATCTCCGAAATCTATCAGCTCAGGGGAAAACAGCTGTGCTCAAAACCAAAAGCGCATTCCACCAGAAGTTTAGCCACTTCCACAGCCTTTCAGGCTAGACTCCCCTTAGACACTATTTGTGCAGCAGCCACTTGGGCCACTCCACATACCTTTGTTTCTCATTACAAATTGGATTTGGCCTCCAGGGATAGAGCCAGTTTTGGCTCTACAGTTCTCAAGAGTCTGTTCCATTGAGCCACCCAGGATAGAGGTGCTAGGGATGCGGTCCCATCAAGCAAGAATGAAGGCGAGATTGACAACTTAACATTGAGAAGTTATGTACCTACCATAACGTTCCATGTTAGTTGTCTTCTCGCCTTCTTTCTTGCGACCCTCCCTCCTGCCCCCTGGCCTGGACAGACCTTTTTCTCCCTATCTGGAAGATTGCTTCTTTAGACCAGCTAGTTCTGGTCATTTTTATAGCCCATCCTTTAGGCTTTTTGCCTTTCTTTCCTTCTGGGAAGGTTTTTGTGCTAGGTGTTATTGCCTATAGGTACCAAATGAGATCTGGGTACTTACCGCCTTGCATCATGGGATATGGGGCTGCCTCGAGCTGGTAAAAGTGACTCTCAAGCTTAGCAAGTGCCGAGTCGGAGCCGAGGATCGGCTCCGAACCCATCAAGCAAGAAAGAAGGCGAGAGAAGACAACTAACATGGAACGTTATAACTTCTCATTTAAACACTACACCTGAATCTAGTAACTGATGATTGTCATTGTAAGATGAAGTAGCATAATATATTTTCAATGCCCTCAAAAGTGAAAGAGGCTTTTGTGTTCCAATGTATATTTATAAAATGAGCTACCACTAAAACTTTCACTAGTTAGGTTAAAAAAAGTGTGTGTGTATGTGTGTGTATATATATGTGTGTATATATATATATATATATATATATATATATAAAACATACATACATGCACATATATCATCGGGTGAAGGTTGGTGTACCTGGTAGTAGGTTAAGTCCTTAGAACTGAGATTACAGTAATAGTGTGTATTACAGTAAGTACTGATACCAGCTTACGTGGCTTTATAGCTGGAGCAGGGTATGTTCTAACAATTTTGCCCCAAGATTTTTAAGGACTTTATGATTGAAGATTTTGTTTACTTTGACTGCTGCTGTTTAACTTTGGAACAGGGTATTGTTGCCCATTTACTCTTTCTGCAACCATACATTACTTGGCATTTTAACTGTGAACTATTAGTTTTTCTTTATTGTCCCTCAGAGTTCTTTTGCGCAATTAGTATCTGGAACTAATGTTTTAAAGCACAGCTTTTTATTCATGGGTGTGTACTAGGCTAATAGCCCTGGAGCCTTTACAAGCCTAGCCCGTAGGACTACCCTGGCATCTTGCCACCCGACCTTAGTTCCTAGTGCCTCTGTCGAGTAGAGACACTGGGGGTGATCCCCATGGTGAATTTTCTATTTCCCATCCACTCATTAAGATTTCTCTTGAAAATGGTCAGTGAGATGCTCTGCTTGACATGTATGGGGAAGTCTATTCCATAGCATGGGCAGTCTCCGGGTTATGAACCTGTCCCTCTAGTGTGTTCTGTTGATTGTGGTAATGAAGCTGATTCCAAAGTTTGAGCTTCATGGACCATTTTTATCAAGATCTCTTTTAGTTTCTGGATTTAATTTTTGTTATTTCTGTTTATAGAACTAGTCCTTAGTCTGGTTAGTCTTTTATTTATTTTATCTAGCATTTGTGTACCGGGAAAGTCCAACTTGGAACAAAGCCGATTTTTAGTGGAAGCCCAGGGAGAAACGCTCCAGACGCATGCCATTGTAACGTGGGAGGAAACCGGAGTACCCAGAGAAAACCCACACAAACATTGGGAGGACATGCAGGCTCTGCACAGAAGGCACTCCAGCAGAGAATCAAACCGGAGAACCTCTTGCTGTGAGATGACTATGCTACCACTGCACCATCCAGTCTTAGTACTTTGTTATTGGCAAAACTTTTATTGAACTTGTTTGGTGTGATTACTATTTTAAGGACCACTTCTATATGGTTTTGTTACAGTTTTGTTTTATTATGACTCTGCTTGGGCAGTGAGGGTCTGTGTCGGATCTTACTGATTGGTTTAGATGCTATTCAAAGCATCTGCCTGGAAAAGGCTACCACAAGCTTACAGACCCCTGCACCATCTGCGACAAAACTGTTGATCACTAAAGACCTTTGTAGCCTGCTTCTCGTACTGAGATTGATGCTACTGTTTGCTTCTGGTGAGAGAAGAATCAAAGAGGCAGTGTATCCCAGCAGTGTGAAGCTGTGGTGAAACCAGCACTGGTAGCAGATGGGTAGTACCCAGTTAGATGAATCCCCACTAGTCATCATTCTTGATAAGGTAATGTTTTTTTAGTAAGTACTGCTTGATTAGCTTCTGTCTAACCTAACTTCAGAATATCTCCGTAAATATTTCATCAATAAATTATCAGCATCTGCTTTAGCTTTCTGCCTTTACTGCCAAAGTTTCTGTACAGTACAGTAGTACTGGTTGCACTACTGTCTTGTATACCTTACTTTTCCAACTCTCTGGCGTTCTTCTGTCATAGTCTACACCTGAGACTCTATGCTAGTTGGCTGCAGCTCCCCTGAATCTAGCTTTGACTTCTTTATTCAGACTTCCCTTCTCCTCAGTAGCCCCTCCCAGACACTTGAAGCTATTAACCTGTTCCATCATCCCTTTTATCTCAATTTTCAGCTTTTTATGATTTTCCCAGTGTTCTGCCATTACCACTGTCTTGTCTGTGCTTAGTTTCATCCCATGTGCCTTCAGTTTTGCATTCCATTCCCCCTATCCTTTGCTGAAGTTCTTAGTTAGAGTCTGCCTCTAATGCCACATTGTTTGCATACAGCAACTTTGTTGATCTGTCCCCTCTGACCTGTTTGCTAATGTAGTCAACAATTGTTCAAAGTGAAATGCATGCCTTCAAATGGCCTAATGCAGTGGATGTAATTCAGGTAAAATTGAACCATGTATCAATTGTATACTTGTGTAAGAGTTTTATACTGATACAAGCTTCTGAGAGAGGCCTGAGTGGGAAGAGGCAAACCAGCTGAATACAAAATCCGGGAAAAAAACAGTGAACTGTATTGCATTACATTTGGATGTTACCTTCCTTCATGTCTGGTGCAGTTGAGACATCATGGAGGGCAAAAAGTAGAGTACAACATTCAATCTGTAGCCTTAAGGGGGTCACTAACCATCTGAATTTGATTGAAATTCTGGCTGACAATAGTCAAGAGATTTGTGAGTTGTTCAACAAGAATGCATTTGTGAATGCACCACTTTTTTTGTAAATTACCTATAAAAGAGAAAGTTTGGAATTCTGTCAAGAACTCTCCAGAAGATGCAAATAGACACGAGTTTCTATTACGTGATCGAAGTTTTGAAACTTAGAACATGACAGGGTTCGAACTTGTTGAAGTTTGGTCACGTAATAGGAACCTAGTAGACCCCACCATTCCACCAAAGTTTCTAAGAAAAATGGTTATTATGAAGAAAGATTGGACATACTGAATCTGAGCAAGAGTTTACCAGCCTAGCTGGACCAGGATCCATCCCACAGTCAATAATACACAAAGTTGAAGCCACATTCATGACCTGTTCACAGTCAACATAGTTGAGCTCAGCCAGTTACTCAGACAGATTGACACTGGTACTCCTGCAGCAGTCAGTGGTTGTACTCATTGGAGAAAGGTGCCCATTGAAATTCTGAGGGCGTTAAGTACAATTCTTGAAGAAATGAAGGAGGCATGTGGACTAACTCCAAAATCATGGTATGTCCAAGTATTTTCCTTATTCTGAGGTACAATGACGTTGAAATTAGTTGTGTAAGTAGCTAATGTGTTGAGGGCCCAGCACCCATGTTTGGCATGTAGGGGGGCAAAGTGCACCCTCTGAAAAAAACTGTTTAAAAGTGTAACAGCAAGTTTCAAAATTTGTGATTTTTCTTTTTCTTCCTTTTTGAAAAATCACAGTTTAGTTTTCAAAGTGTAGTATTGGATTTGACATTTCACCAAGTCATTAAAGAAGCCTGTTTAATCTTAACAACCTTGGCTGCAAAAAATTATGCGGCTTCTTCACAATTAAAGAAGGAAAAAAGACATAATGGGTCAAGCTGCATATCCTGGACACCCAAGATTATGACCAGATGATTTCATGTAGCAGAAATCTCACTGGACCAATAAAGTTCCTTTTTATATCAAATGTCTGCCGGATGTGCTGCATAATGTCCATCCAGTCGAAGATTGCCTTGAACAGGATACATTTAAATCCCAGCAGCATGCCAGCTGGTGGTGGAGTCTTCACCTTGTTTGGAACGTGGTGTGAAATCACTGCTTGTGATTGACAGTACATTTAGATACCAAGTGTAGAAGCAGCAGGCCTTCCTGCCTTAGTTATTTATCACCTTGGATTAGACTTGAAAACTGCTTAGGATTGTGTCCCACTAAAGGAACAACTCTAATTAGGCTTCCAAGGTGGTAGTGTCTGCCACTGACTCCATAGTGAAAAAAAAAAGGTAAAATTGGATATTGTCCACAGTTATTGAGTGTGAAATACCACCACTCTGAAGAAAGATAATACATTTGTGTGAGTCACCCACCATAGCAGCATTTGTTCAAGGAAAAGGCTGTTGTAATCGGCCACATTCCCTTTAGTGAATTTTGACTTGTAGTCATAAGTTAGTGCTTTATTGTTTAAAAACATGCTAAACGTATTGCACCTTGTTTGAAGAACAGAAGATGATGTATGGTGATGATGCTGTTGTATGTGGGCCATGTCACATGCCAACAAATGTCAGATGAAAAGTAGCATGAGACTTGAATTACTGCCACTGAGGGCAACTTTGAGTGCTCAGTGATTCAGCTAGGTGGTGATTGTCATGGGATAGAAGCCATTTGTGATAATGCTGCTGCATGTGCCATTGCATGACAGATCTGCCATTGTGGTGAATATATCACTCAGCTGTACTTTTTTGTCAGAACTAAAAGTCGAATAAATGCTATCTGCTTCATGTATTGGCTTACTTCAGCTAATGGCATTGGCATGAGTCAGATGCTACATTAAGCCTGGGAATCTTCATCTTTAGGGACTAAAGCAGGCAGGAAGATGATTGACTCACTGATGACTATATACTGCTGGAGAAGTCATAATCTCTTCTTTCCCTCTTCCTCTGTTGATATTGTGAACGCTTGTGCAGCAGTACTTTCTGTTGAGCTACTGGCTAAACTCCTGAGTTTTTACTAAGCAGCTACACCATCACCAAGAAATGCCACAACAGTAGATAATGGCAGTGGCATTATGACTATCATAAACATCACTGCTGCTGTTTCATTATTTTCAGTCTGCAGGTGTGTTTTTACTCATTTTATACCCAGTTAAACACAGATTTCATCTCAGCATATTAAAATCTAGACCTGTTTTTTTATTTCCTAAACTAGTTCCTTTTCCAGTGACTAACAGTGTCAGTCCAGCATACCCAGGAAGTATTGCTTCATCTGACTCCAGTTAATATTCCAAGGTGGTAAAGTCTGACTGCTGGCCCCTTATAGAGGACATCCAGAGAATAAGTACCCAGTTTGGGAACATTTTCTTGTTATTTTGATTTGCTAGCTGCTGAGATGATTGTTTTTTTTGAGTGCTTTCTGGATTTTTAATTATTAGTAATTTTGAGGTCCATGGCTTACAAGTAAGTATGCTTCCAGAAGACAAATTCTGCCTCAGGACTGCTTTTTTTTTGCTTGAGAAAGACACACTCTGTTTTCATATGTCAGTATTGTACAATGTGTTATAAGAAATTATACCATGATCCCCCCAAAACGTGCACGCTGATTGGCCAGCGTGCCCGTTGTAAATAGAGTTATACTAATGGAAAAAGGTCCGGTCGCCCGGGCTTTTTTCCATTAGTATAACTCATTTTTTTTAAACACTGTCTCGCTATGTTAAATGGGTTTAACATAGCGAGACAGCTTTAAAATAAGCAACGGAGATCTCCGTTGCTTATTTTAAAGCTGTCTCTATGTTAAACCCATTTAACATAGCGAGACAGTTAAAAGCAACGGAGAAAGCAAGATCTCCGTTGCTTTTAGATCTCGCTATGTTAAATGAGTTTAACATAGCGAGACAGTTTTAAAATAAGCAACGGAGATGTCCGTTGCTTATTTTAAAACTGTCTCGCTATGTTAAACTCATTTAACATAGCGAGACACTAAAAAAAAAGCAACGGAGATCTTGCTTTCTCCGTTGCTTTTGCCTACAGCTCTGATGTACTGCGCAGGCGCGCGCAGTACATCAGAACTGCCGCGGATGCCAGACATCTGCGGAAGGGCAGTAAACAGGCATTATACTATGCCATTATTTAAGAAAAGTAAGAGTTTCTTTTCTTAAATAATGTCATGGTATAATAGCAATAAGATGCTAAATTTACCCACGGTTGGCTTTGTTTGGTCCCTCGGGCTTCGCCCTCGGGACCAAACCACGCCAACCGTGGGTAAATTTAGCATTACCCACACCCAGGCGTGGGTTATTGCTATAATATTCCATTGATCCAGATATCTTATGGCTGCCTTAGCGCACAAAAAAAAACTTTTGGCACTTGTTGAGGGGGCATGTTTCATCAGCTGCAGCAGCCCTCTTTTTCCCATTTTTCTACATGGGTCGGGGTATTGTGTTAACTGTCACAGACTCACTTGATTCAGTGCCACACTCACTGATTGTCTTCTGCTTTTCTGCACATGTGTCTGAACCACCGTAATCTGTTCTCTCTGATCTTTTCAGCAATTGGAACTACTTTGGCTTCTGCTCTTATGTTCTCATTTCTTCGTGTGTCCCACACTGTGCGTCCTCCCACTCTTCTCAGGCACTTCATTCTCATCACTTCTAGCTTCCTCATCTGCTCTGACTTTACTGCCCAGGTGTCTGTACCATACAGTAGTACTGGTCACACCACACTCTTGTACACGGGTCTATATTAAATCAGTGAACACTTAAAAAAGCGAACGCTGATTGATCGACCCTAGTTCACTGAACGCTGAAAATCCCGAAAACTCGGAACAGCGATTTTCTTTCCCAGGGAAAAAAATTGCTGTTCCAACAAAAAAAAAAAAAAAAAAAACTTAAAACAGTATTTAATGTGGGGGGGCTTCGCCCCCCACACCCCCTACTTAAATATACCAACTTCGAGATTGCACCACAGTGGAGGAAACTGCAAACTCCCAAAACCAGCCCAGCGATTTTTTTCCCTGAGAAAAAAATCGCTGTTCCGAGTGTTCGGGGTTTTCAGCATTCGCTCAAATAGGGTCGATTAATCAGCTTTCGCTTTTTTAAGCGTTCGCTGATTCAATATAGACCCTTGTACACCTTACTTTGTTTTGCTTCTTTCGCATTCTTCTGTCATACACTACACCTGAGACCCTGTGACAGTGGCCTGCAGCCCCTCTGATTCTAGCTTTGACCTCTTCATTTAGACTTCCATTCTCCTCAACCGTCCCCTCCCAGATACTTGAAGCTGTTTACCTGTTCCACTATCTTTCATTCTTTCTCAATTCTCAGCTTCTTCTGTTTTCCCTAGTTTGCCACTGTTACCATTGTATAACACAGTGAGACTCATGTAGTAACACTTGGGTGGCTTAGATAGCAGTGGCAGCCTCAAACACACTTGTAGAATGTTCTTTAGTAAGTAAGTCAGCTTAGCAGTGCTACCTGGTGACTTCAAAAACTGTGCAGACTAGTAAGAAATTTGACTTCAGAAACTCATTCGGACTTCCATTCTCCTCAACCACCCCTCCCATGTACTTGAAGCTATTAACCTGTTCCACTATCTTCCCTTCTATCCCAATTCTCAGCTTCTTCTGATTTCCCCAGTTTCCCAGTTTGCTGCCATTAAAACGGTCTTATCTGTGCTTGTTACATCCCATGTGCCTTCAGTTTTGCATTCCATTCCCGTATCCATTGCTGAAGTTCTTGCTCAGAGTCTGCCTCTAATGCCACATCATCTGCGTACTGCAACTTTGTTGATCTGTCCCCTCCAACCTGTTTGCTAATGTAGTCCATCACCAGTATGAACAGCAGTGGGCTCAGAGTTGGACCCACTCCCTCTCCCTCCGGGGACCCATCTGTGAGGCTGAACACTGTTTGTACTTGAGGCATTGGGTCCTTGTACATAGCCTGCACTAATTCTTCCAATGTGTCTGGGACTTTGAGCCACTGCAGTACTGCCCAAATCAGCTTTCTTGATTGGCATGTTTCCTTCCTTTTAAAGTCGAGTCTCCAATAAGTGGCTTTATGTATAGGATATTATTTCCTGCAGAGGATAGCAGAAGTAGCAGGCAAGGAGAATGAGACCACACTGGACCCCTCCAATCCCACTGTGACTGAAAGATGCCAGAATCAGAGAGGTACTTTATATTGCTCCCTAGTCCCTCAGTCTTTAATGATTGCATCTCTGCCTGTCCTAGACATTTCAGCAGAGCCGTACCAACAAAGAATGTGCCTCCCTCTGAACATATGTCCAGGGCCCTTTACATTATCCCTCTGAAATTAACATTTTATTGGCCACAGTGTACACACATATCAATAAATGCCGTAAGACCAAGCTAAAAATAATCCTCAACTACTAGAGCATAGTGCTTACTATAGTGCAAATATAATAATAAATCCAGTTGTTCAGTTGCGTAAATATGCACGTCAAAAGACTGCTTTCACCCAGTGAACTCAGTATGCTGTATTCATCGTTAGTAAAATACATGAAAGTTGCATTGCAGTGCAGTTGGTCCATGACTGTTCAGTTAGCATAATGCACACAAAACTGCATACAAATTATTAACAAAACATGTCTGGAACAGAACAGGGTGACAAATTTCCTCTTAGCATGCTAACATATATACAGAGTTCATATTATGTACACATAGGCCTACAGTGTACATGTATTCCATACACCATTAGCGTATTTACGGAAAGTGCTTCTTTCGAGCCTTGTTTTCCACAAATTGGTTAATCAGTGCATCATAGTCCAGAGGTCTGGCAATCTTGTTTTCGATTGAGATAACTACAAGCACAGAAAGCCTGTCATCTGTCATGGTTGAGCGCAAGATAGTCTTGATCAGTTTCATCCTGCTGAAGCTCCTTTCAGCACCGGTGACAGTAACTGGTGTGGTCAGAAGAATTCTGATGCAAAGATTCGGATATACCTCCTGAAGGCTGTTCTTGTATATGTACGTTAAAAAATTGTTTGCTGTGACAAGTCCTCTCTCTTTCTCGATGACATAAAATAAAACGATTCAATTCTGTTATGAGTTTGTTGGCATCAATGTCTCCCATTTTTCTTTCAAAATTTTTGCAGTGATTCTCCAGTTCATTTTGTCTGTGATACTGCTTCAGGCTGTTAGCGTTGTACAGAAATCCAAACAACTTATACCACTCCACGCATTGGTCAAATCACAACGAAACAGAAGGTATGGCCTGATCAGTGAAAACAAGAAACTGAGATTTGAATTTTTCTTCAGCAGGAAGTTCTTTATACAAACACATTTCTAAACACCCTACGGGCAATTCGTGCAGGAGGATGTTTTGAACTTTGAAATTTTCTCAAGTTGCTTCTCGGCATCTTTTACTGACTTTCGTGTACTAGCCACACTCTTATACATTCTGTTAGATAACATCACAAAGCATGCCTTTTAGTTGGAAGCGCAAAAAAACTTAAATTACGTTAATACATTTATCCACCAGCCGCCATTATGAACACAAATACACATTCTTTGAATAGGTCCAACAGTAACAGACACACACACACAGAGCCTCCTCTGCTTTCATACACACATTCACTCACACATGCAGACAGCATAAACACACAAACACTTTTTTGTTTAATTTTTTACACTCCCTAAACAGCAAATGCACTGCTCAATAAGTGTAAAATATGTGCTTGCTCGCCATCTTCAGTCTCTGTCTTTCTTACTCTCATACACTGTCACACACAAGCTTTTTTCTTTTCTGCTATGAAGCGGCGAACCCATCTTGCGGCTATTATTTGTATATTAACACCCTTCTAGAGAAGGTTCCTTCTTCTCCACTCAGGTTGCCAACATACTGCTGCCTATTCCGTAAATACAGTAACGCCCACAAGCATTACACTCCATTAAATCCACAATTAAATTATCAGCACATGGCACTGTTCTCTTGACACAGGTCCTACAGAGCGCGAACCCTCCTCTGAAATTCTGTGAAATATTAAGGCTCCTACAACGGGTTTTAAATGAGCTCAAGTTGTCGCCTGGTATGTGAATTGGAATGTTAATTTGGTAGCAAGGACAGGTGGCTGCATGCACGGACCAGTAAGAGATGATAAACACTAACAGCTGACTAAAAAAAGAAACCAGTGATGGGGTTATATAACAGTGTTAAGTTACTAGGGTTTAGCACCTCTCTATTTTTGGAATAGGACAGCTTTTACCTGGGATTTGTGCCCTGAGAAAACACGAAATGTGACAGCTGTCCGGAGATTTGTGGGAGAAAATATACATTTCATGTTACTTTCATGATGACACAATTATTTGTAGCCAAAACAAATTCTGACTATGCGTGGCTGCAGACCCATCTAAAATTTGAAACTGACCGACAGACAACTGATGGCTGCCAGTAGCACAGTAATTATCACCTTACATTTTCTTGTCACTTTTAGGGGCCACTTTCCTTGCGGGCCCCCCTCCGGTCGAAGGGTATGGAAGGTGCTCGGTACGTCTCTGCATTTCAGTGTCAGACAAAAGGACCGAGTTTTCTGGTCACCCTGGATCTCTGGGATGCTTGCTTGTGCATCCTTATCCACAAACACAAGGATTTTCTGAGGTACAGTGCAGGCCTCGAGTGTTTAAGTAATTAAGACCTCAAAGTTGGATGATTACTTCCAAATATCAATGACTGATATCTGTTCTACTGCTTTGACTTCTGACCTGTGGTTAACTATCCTGCCACTTATTGTTCAAAGAGAATTTAGAACAGGAAGAGGTCTCTCTGCTGCTAGATTTTGTGCCAGTATTGTGTAATGTTGTACCCCTAACCGGGAAAAGCTGAAAGAAGAAGATGATGATTACAGATATTATATAAGTGGAATAAGGCAATCAGCTAGCAGACTACAAGAGCATTTTTGAGAGTATACAGATTATGTCATCATACAAATATTTTATAAGTAGAAAAATGTTAAAAACAACTAGATTACAGCCACAGCATTTTTTTAAAAGTAGTAGCTAGTATAAAAAAGCAACATAGGAGTAAAAAAAATATTATTTTTAATAGAAAATCCAGTCTCTTCAGTTCTCTTATTAAGTTATCACTTGGATAATAACCAGCTCTCCAGAGGATGCCCTTTTTGGAGTGAGTTTTGTCTGATAAGGGGTTTAGGGTGGTCTGACATACATAAGTGATATTTGGACCGCCTAAGAATCAGAGAGACCAGTCTATTGGTTGTTTCCTAAGTTTTCCAGTGACAAACTCTTGTAAACACTTGTTTAAGAATTGCAGCTAGGGGATTAAAACTTGGAAGCTGTGAAAAAGAGCTTCTGGACTAGTCTACTTGCCTATTTACCAAATAGTAAACAAACAAACCTGCCTCTGGTCTTGCTACTTCACTTAATAATAATGAAAATTGGGCAGTGCATCATTTGACTTACATAAGGACCAAAACCTGAGTCCACAAAGCTGATTTTAAGTAAAGTGGTTGGTTAGGGCATTGGACCAGGACATCAATTATTATTGTATCTTATAATGCCAAATGACAAATTACAGGCTCACATTTCAAACCTCATAGAGTAGTGAAATTTGAAGAGACAAGTAGCACAGATGATGTACATTATAGTCAGCAGCTGTTCAAACCTTCACAGTCACTAATGCTTTTATAGACTCATGCTATTGACTCACACTGTACTCAGACACTTAGATAGCCTCTAATGAAGTTTATGAAAATGGTTTTACTGTATAACTTGTATATTCTTAGCTTGTTAAGTATTAGATAGTGGAGCTTTTCTCCTCGGGCCTCCACTGAAAATGGACATGTATCCAGTTGGACTAGCCCGGTTAACAAATGTAAAATAAATAAAATAAATAAATTATGGTGAGGTGTGCAGTGCTTCTTCTTTGGCCTTCATGATCTTGAACTGCTAGCTCCATACAACTGCATATCAAAGGCAATGTTCTCCGACAAGTATAGAATATGGCAAGCGACAAGGCTCTGATTGATGACATTTGCAAATTCCATTCCTCTTCACTTTTCAAAGGAGTGAGATCTCCAGTTTCAGAGAGAAATGCTTTCAGGCTACAAAACAGGGGTGTGTATCACATAATCGAAATCCCAAAATATCGAACACCATAAGCTCGAACTTGGAATGTCAAAATGTGATATAATCGAAACCTCAGAACAGCAAATTTTTTCCCAGGGGAAAAAATTGCTGTTCCGAGAAAAACACACAGCATAAGCACACCAAAAAAAGTAATCCACACATATACACTTAAAATCCTACTTCTAACCCTACACTAAACCGTACATACACTACTGTCTATCCACTTACCTAAACCCTAACCCTAAGGTCCATAACTATCGTACACTCACCTTACCCGTTCCCTAACCCTAAGGTCCGTAACTATCGCACACTCACCTTACTCGCTCCCTAACCCTAAGGTCCCTAACTACCGCACACTCACCTTGCCTGCTCCCTAACCCTAAGGTCCCTAACTATCGCACATTCACCTTACCTGCTCCCTAACCCTAAGGTCCCTAACTATTGCACACTCACTTTACCAGCTCCCTAACCCTAAGGCCCCCAATTATCACACAATCACCTTACCCGCTCCCTAACCCTAAGGCCCCCAACTATTACACACTCACCTTACCCGCTCCCTAACCCTAAGGTCTCTAGCTATCCCATTCCCACACTCACCTTAACCCGGTCCATTCACACGCTTACCTTAACCCGGTCCGTAACCTTCGCACCACTGTGGAGAAAATAGCGAAGCGGCAGAAACAGCCCACCAAATTCTTTCCCTAGGAAAGTCGTCGATGTTCTGCAGCTTCGCTATTTTCAGTGTACACTGTTTTGGGTTCAATAATATAACATTTGACATTTTACTACTTTGATGTTATGATATAAACCCACACAACAGAATTCAAAGCATTACTTACCCATTGGTATACTGCCATCTTTTCAGACCAGGAGGAATTTACAGAGCCTATCACTATATAGTTATGAAGATGTAAAGTAATAGGGTTCCAAGAAGAAAAAAAGGAGGGGGGGGGGTGAAGGAATTCTACTCAAGACTCAGTTAAAAAAAAAAAAAAAAAAGGAATGGTTTCTAAAGACCCACTCCACATTTGTCAGGATTGAATAAGTTGCTAAAGGTGACCTGGTTCAGAATGCTGACCAGCAGGCCCTCTTCTAAATTTATAAAAGTCCTGTTGGTCACCTTGGATTTCAGGGCTGCTTGGTTTAACATCCTTATCTACAAACAGTAGAAGGGCTTTTTGATCACGTCAAGACAGGAGTATTTTCAGTTCACACCTCCCTGCCACTTGATTTTTCTTTTGCATCCTGGGTGTTTACCAGATGATTTGCATCAGTGCTTGCCCATCTCATGTCCTAGGGTATCCTGATTTTACTTTACTAGGTAACTGCCTAATACAGGCTTTCTGTAGTGAGGAGATGCAGAAAGCAGTAAGTATGCCTGCAAAACTGGGCAATTTTGCAGAATCTGTCACAATCAGACTTGGAACCAGACACATCAAAATTCTTTATTGATATCTACTTGAATACACAGCAGTTCAAGTTGTTCCTTCACTGGGAAAATTGTATATAAATGGGAATTTTTCTGTAGCTCTGATTAAGAACTCCATGATGGTAGCTTGAACTTTTCTGAAGCCTTAATTCTGCTAGTCAGCCTCCATACTTCTGGTAACCCTGGTCAAACTACATATGAGAAAGATACAGTGGTATCTGAAAAATGTATGGGAGCAGTATTACCACCACACATTGGGCAAGGTACTGCCACTAATTTATATCATTCAAAGGAAACAAAACTAAATTGGTAGTCTTAGCAGGTATTAAAAAACCAAGGACACCTTTTATGACCCTATATAATACCCATATACTCACTACAGATACCTCAGACCTGATGAGAGGAGTGCGCAATTAAAATAGAAGAGGTAAGGCTATCTTCCATGCTGGTGAAACAATAAGGACATTCTGGTTCTCAAGGTCTTCAAGACATCCTGGCACGGGGTTACCCTACAGATCGTCTTGGACAACACAATAGTGATTTTAGTACATAAATTGCACATAGGTACCCACTTATATCAGCTGTCCAGACTGGCTCTGATGACATGAGAGTACAGTGATGCTGGGTGTGCATTTTACATCCCCTCAGACCACAGGAGGTCTGGGAGAAACAGCCACAAAAGGAAGCTGGATTTAGATTATTTCTTGCTCTTAAAAAGATATGGGTGGTTCTTAATCTAGATTTTTTTTCTTGGAAGTCTGTCTTCAAACTAAAGTTCTGCATCAGATACTTTTGCGAGACAACAGCAGCAATCTGTGCAATTTCTATCCAATGGATAACACACAAATTTTGAGTGTTTCCCTCCTTTCTTCTGATCCCAAGGATCCTGTTGAAATAATGGATGGACCAAGACTGACTCATTCAGATAATAGTTCTATGAAAAGATGTCTGTTTCTCTTAGCTTGGACAACTAAACAGAGATGTTCAGTCCCTCTCCTCCAATTCTGTAGCCTCTTGACCGGGGGGGGGGTCATTGACGCATCCAAAGCAGGGACTTTTTCTGGGGAGGTACTGTATATCTATGGGGAGATCAAGAAATCCAGCAATAGAAAATCTTATCTTTTGGAAATAGAAAAGATTTTCCCTCTGATATGTCTTACAATGCAAGGCAAAACACCACTTGGTGGTTCAGACACACAGTTTAGCAATGACCTAGCAGAACTTCTTCAGGCTTGCCTGTCTTATGCATTCATTAAAGTACAACTGCCATCCCATGTCCTCCATAGGTTCAGTCCAATTCTAAGAGAAGTACAGCATGCTACATCTCATAAAACATTTCCATCCCTTGGGACTTTCATTTTGTGGTAAAAAAGTTAAGTCTTCTCCCTTTTGAACCTAATCTTGCTGTGTCTATCAATCTTCTTTATGGAAGACTTTGTGGTTGCATTATTTTAGCTTAAAGTATTTCTATTATTCAAGCTATTATGGTTAAAGAGCCATTTGTGGTCTTCCATAAGGATAGAAATACCCTGAGGGCAAGTTCTTCATTTTTGCCAAAAGGTAATGTTAGTGCAGGAAATGAAGCAACCATCCATCCTCTTTTTGCTTTAATCCCGAGAATGAAAGGGAGATAAAATTGAAGTTGAATTTGCTGGACGTTCACGAACAGCTTAGGTCCAGTTTGTCTAGAATTAAGAAGGTGATTCAGTCTGACCAGCTGTTTTTGTGTCATATATACCAGGCAAAAAGAGCAGACCACTTTCAAAGCAAATGTTGTCTAAGTAACTGTTAAACTGCATTACCTTTTGCTGTGTAAACTATGTGAGAACATTGAAGGGCACAGATTAGAACCTAGTCTATCAGGGGACATCCTACTTAGAGTTCCTCTACTCAAATTGTAAGTCAGCTACCTGGACGCATGTGCACCCCCTTTTCCAAGCATTACAAGCAGGATATAAAGTCTAGGGGTGAGAATGGTTCACAACACCCATCTTACAGTGAATGATACGAGTATACCCCCCCTCCAAATAGTTATGGAAACCTGATGTAGTACTTTTCCCACTGATAAGCACTGTAGAGCAGCAGTGATCTCTACAATGAATATAGTAGTGCCATATGAATATACCCATCACAGCAGTTAGATACTGTTGAGTATAGGCCAACACCTTTCTTTTAAAGTGTTATAGACAATCTGAGCAAGTCTGCAGGGAGGTAGGACAGCTGACTTGTAGCAAAATTTCAAGGGTATGGGATTAATACAATGAGGAATTTAAAAATAACGAGGGAAGGGAGGCATCCTTTTATCACCTTCTCTTCTGCATTGATGTTTTAGACAGTACTGAAAGACAAAATCCCGGTAGCAAAACTAATTTAGTTCAGATCCTAAGTATCTTGTTGCACAGTTTTACAGGTAAAGAACTAGAACAAAGGTTGACTCAAAACAGAATGCATGTTTTAGTAACTTTGTGTACAGAAACATAGTCAAAGTTGGGGCATGCTGCTCCACCTTTTATTCATACATCAGACCAATGTGTGCACTCTGATGCACCTTTTATTCATACACCAGATCAATATCCTGGGAATGGAAGCAGTTTAGCTGTACTGGGGGATATCTACATTGCTCTGGATGTCATTCTGAGTGTGTACCTGCCCACATTTATTTTACATGGATATGAATTGTACTGCAACAGTGATTTCTGCACTGAAACATCTACTGCTGCGATTTGTATGCTCACCTAAATTTACTTCTCTTCCACAGAGGTAGACATGAGAAGGGGCATTGGCAGTTATGGCCTTGATAAACTCACTTTCCACCCTTAGGAAGTTTATAATAAACATTCTGCTGATAGAGTTCCTCAGTGCTGCTTTTCTTGTAGCTTGATCCAGTTGTGTGACTGCGTCATAACTGAGGAGAAGGATGTGGTGGTGTATATGGACTGCAAGGCCTTTGTCATGGTCCTTTACTTGAGGGTACATCTTATAATAGTAAAGAAGATGAGAAAATGGCCATATGAAAAACAAAAGTTGCCTGTTAAGAGGGAATATCTGGAAAAAGAACAAGTAAACTTTGAAGTGGTGCCGATATACTTTCCCTTTTTGCTCAAGAGCTCTGGAGAAAATGGGAGCTTCCAAGATGGCTGCACATTGAGTAACAGATTAATTTCAGCTCTCCTGGTGTGAAAACAGAACGTTAGCAGAGAAAACCAGTGGACCTAAATTTCTGGGTATATTTCAGTAACTGGCTAGCAAGTGCATTGCCTGGATGCCAGGAAGAAAGAAATACAGAGGACCCAAAGGAACATCCGTTACATAAGGTGACCAAAAAAACACTGACTGAGAGAAGTACTGTAGCTGTTCATCAAAAAGCAGTGCAAGCTCCAGAAATGACTTCCAGTAACCTAGAAGAAAGTATAAGGAAACTGCACACAGACCTGACTGTAGTAAATGAAACATTGATGAAGTATACCAACCCAAACAATAAAAGGCTGGAAAAAATGTAAGAAGTTTTAAACAGATATTCAGATAAGGTAAAAAAACCTGCAAAACTCAGAGGTCGAAATGAAGAAAAGGCTGGATGAATATGAAACTGCACAAGAAGAGATGTTTCAAAAAATAATAGAATTAGAGGACAGAGTACATAGGGAAAACCTGAGATTTTCTGCTGTACCAGAGAAGCTGGAAAGAACAGACTGTATTAATTTTACGAAAGCACAAATAAGCAACTGGACTGGTATTCCACAACAGGAATTGTTAATTGAAAGGGCACACTGTGTGTGTGCTCCAAAGCTGGCTATGAGAAAACAACCTAGACCTTTAATATTAAAGATGCAATCTTAACAGCAGAAAAAGTTGACTCTGGCAAAATTGTGGCAGAAGGAAAAAGTACTAAAAGTGGGAGACAGCAAAGTGTTTGCGGAGGATGACTACTCATTGTACACGAGGCAGATGAGTAAATTTATCCCAATATTCAGGGAATATAGATCCGCGGTAGTGGTGCTGCAGTAGCATTGTCGCCTCACAGTAAAACGCTGTCCGGTTCGATTCTGAGCTAGAGCGTCTTCTGCGTGGAGACATGCGTGAATGGGCGTACCTTCATTGAAGGTTGTGCGTTGGGGCTGGTAACTCGGCACGTAAAAATCAACTACCAATCATTAGCAGACCGGAGTTCCACTGTGGCGACCCCTAACCGGGAAAAGCCGAAAGACACAAACATTGTGAAGCAGGCATGAGATTCAAACCCAGCTATCTTCAAAATATTTTTCCATGGAGGAACAAAGTAAGTTTTTGATGAAGTACATGCTAAAGAAGAAATAAAAAAGTTTTCCAACAAAAAATGAGCTGTAAAACAGAAGGATATTCTGGTTCTTGTTCTTCTGGTGATAAAGACCACAGAGAGACTGTGCTAATGAAACCTTTACCAGCGTTTCAACGGAAAATGCTTGAGAGGCCAAAAAGCACAAGAGTTGAGAAGAATCGAGAATAAATTGAAGATGAAGCAGACACAGGGTTTGGGAGGAGATGAACAGGAATAGAACAAGAAAATCTGGAAATATTGGACTTTCTTGGATTTTGTTAAACTTATAGGGGAATCTAAAGCATATGCTCCACTTCATGTCATTAACGTTTGGAGAATAAAATCAGTAACTTGGAAAATGACAAATGTGGGCTTACAAAGCAATAGTTATATATGTGAAACATAACAAAACAAGAAAAATCTGGAAATGTTGGACTTTTGTGGACTTGTTAAACTTGTTGGGGACTCTAAAGCATATGACCTACTTCATGTCATTAATGTTCAGAAAAGTACTCGAGAGGAGAAGAGGAGGGAGAAAGTTAATTGCAAGTAAAACAACTTTTTTCTTCATAGTGCTATTTAAATTCTGCATGATTTTCTGTGCATGTTATAAAGTAAGTTTTTCAGTTATTTTAAATGTAATGTGGATACTAACATAAATAGGTGTTCCTTTTTTAATTTTGTTTCTCCCTTCTTTCCTCTTTCCCCTTGTTAAGTTTTAAGAAATGTAGGCACTGCAATGTAAACTATATATATATATATATATATATATATATATATATATATATATATATATATATTTTTTTTTTTTTTTTAAAGAGCATGATAAAATAAAATTGTCTGCTTTTTGTCATTTTTGTATAGGGGAATGACTGGGTTAAGGCCATTAGCTTAATATAGTAACAAGCTTTAAGAGAAAACAAGTAAAGGAAAAAGAATATTGAATATTACAAGGCTTTTGTTCTAGTAAACAGTTTTGTGTCTACTACTTATGCCTTTAGCAGACAATCTGATAGAGAATGGCTTGAAGAAAATGTTTTCTAAGAGCATTTAAGTGTTTTCACATTTGAAAGAACTATAATGATAAGTTAAAACCAGACAGCAAGGTGTACTGTGCATCTTAGCATGGATAACATTTCCTTTGTTAGCTCAAGTCTGTTTTTGTGGCTGTTAGTTTGGAACATTTGTTCCTATTAGGAGGGTAAAACGTCAGCATTTGACGCTGTACGTAGTTTTGTGTGTTATTACTAGGTGAATAGGTTTTGGGGGGTATTGGGTGTGTGTGTATTTTTGTTTGAGAGTTTTAAGTAAAACAAACATTTCTGTAAGATGTGACATGGGCTCAAATGGAGATGACAAGAAACAACTGCATAAAAAATAAAATAACCTACCAAACAGTACATGCATGTAACACAAAAGCTGAAACTAGATATTTAACAAAAAAGCTGTTGTACATAAAAAGTGGGAATAATAATCTTTCAAGAATATGATGCTTTCTTTGTCATCTTTAAATGTTAATGGTCTCACAGATAAATGCAAAAAAAGAAAGTAATGAACTATATAAAAAATTGCAAATAGCAATGCTACAGGACAGAAAGAACTGAACATGTGAATTTGATAAAGAAAGATTTTCAGGATGGTTATTCAGCAGAATGCTTGGGGCAAAGGCAGAGAGGAGTACTTACATTAATTACAAGGGGGGAGCATCAGTAGTAATAGAAGAGGCTAAAAAAGACAAAAGTAGTAGATTTGTAGTATTAAGGGGCTACAGGCAAGGGAGGAGGATTACACTGGCATGTATGCATTTTCCACCGAAAACTGCTATAATGGATCTTAAGAAAATTCTGGGAGAAATAATCAGCTTTCAGCGAGGAATATTACTTATAGGTGGGGAATTTGATTTGAAACAGTTAAGCTGTGTCTAGAGGGCCCAGAAAGAAAAATATAACAAAGGAGAGCAAATGTTTAAAGAAATTTATGAAAATATTTAGCATGGAAGATGTGAATGCAGTTCTCTGAGTTTGGAGTGAATTTACATATTATTCCCAAAGATATAAAAACTGAGTGTGAAGAAATTAGACGCCGTCATCTGTGCTAGCATAAAATAAATAAAAAGTTCCCAGAAAACACGAAGTGCAAATTAAATGGATCAAAAAATAAAAGAGATAAAAAGCACTTCGACACAGCAGAAAAAGGTAAATAATTTAATCACAACAAGTTAGTGCTTTCACGGTCTCTCAAACAACTGCTTCATCAGACAAACATTTCATAAAACAGTCAATATTTAAAAGGCTATAAACCAATGAGAATGCCATATTCATTAACAATTTTATTAAACTTAAAGCAAAACAACATATACAAAAAGATATCAATAAATTAATGTTTCAAGCATCTCTGACATAAAAATGGTTTTAAGGAAACCATATCGTTAATACCTGGATATACATCAGCTTTAAAAAGAATAATCCATTTTTGCTCAATGGCTTCGGTCTTGTTACAAATATCACCACCTCTCTTACCTTCATTTATTAGTTCCAGTACAAAAAACTAAAACTCATGACTTATGCCATTACATTCTACATGTTTAGCTAGTGCATTAGTGTTCTTCCTATTACTAATGTCCCTGAGATGCTCTAACACATGCTCTCTAAGGGACCTGTTGGTCTTACTAACATAGAAGACATAAAGTATACAAAAACAGTAATAAACTAAATGTCAACTAGTGCAATCAGCATAAAATGGAAACTCAACAAAACAATCATATAATGCATGTCTAAATTGGGGGGCACTGTATAAATATTTGCAAACACGGCAATGTCTACATAGATATGTACCCTTACATTGTGATTCTAATACTACAACATCATCTCTACTATAACAAAGTTGTTTCTTTAAAGACATATTATTCCTAAAATATTTGTTACAGGCCTTTAACACCTTAAAAACAGACTTTCTCAGCAGTGGATATTCTGAGAGAGAAATAAATAACTGTATAGATCAAGTTATGAAAGAAAGGCACACCATAGGTAAACCTTATTTTTCAGAAAAATCGTACTCTGATGTGGTTGAGTCATCGGAAAGTAATAATATGAATATGAGGTTTTTGTTAACTTATGCAAGTGATGTCAGTATATTTTGTGATGTTATTAGGAAACATTGGAATATTCTATACTCAGATAATAAGCTGAGAGAATGTATTTCTCATACTCCACTGTTTTCTTTTAGGAATAATATGTCTTTAAAGAAACAACTCTTATAGTAGAGATGATGATGTAGTATTAGAATCACAACGTAAGGGTACATATCAATGTAGGCATTGCCGTGTTTGTAAATATTTATATAGTGCCCCCCAATTTAGACATCCATTTCATGATTGTTTTGTTGGGTTTCCATTTTATGCTGATTGCACTAGTCATAATTTAGTTTATTACTGTTTTTGTACAGTTTGTTATGTCTTCTGTGTTGTTAATATCAACAGGTCCCTTAGAGAACGTGTGTTAGAGCATCTCAGGGACATTAGTAATAGGAAGAACACTAATGCATAGCTAAACATGTAGAATGTAATGGCATAAGTCATGAGTTTAAGTTTTTTATATTGGAACTAATAAATGAAGGTAAGAGAGGTGGTGATATTTGTAATAAGACCGAAGCCATTGAGCAAAAATGGAGTATTCTTTTTTAAAGGGGATGTATATCCAGGTATTAACGATATGGTTTCCTTGAAACCATTTTTACGTCAGAGATGCTTGAAACATTCATTTATTGATATATTTTGTATATGTTGCTTTACTTTAATAAGATTGTTAATGAATATGGCATTCTCATTGGTTCATAGCCTTTTAAATATTGACTGTTTTATGAAATGTTTGTCTGATGAAGCGGTTGTTCGAGAGACCGTGAAAGCGCTAACCTGTTGTGATTAAATTATTTGCCTTTTCTGCTGTGTCGAAGTGCTTTTTATCTCTTATCTATACTAGCATGCCTGGCTGAAGTTTTATATATAATTTCATACTGTCCTGTGTATTGTATGCCAGCATGCCTAGCTATGATACTGCAAATAAGTTTGTACATGTTGATTTATGATCTGTTTGAATAGAATATTTTAAAGACTTGAACAGTGTCCTTTTACATTTCTACTCGTGCATGTTTATGAAGAGAGATTATAAAGACGGTCTCAGATTCAGCTGATCAGCAGATGATGTCATTGGAATGTTGACAGTTGCTATGTGTTAATGTCAATGTGAAAGACAAGAAGGAACTTTTAGCAAACAGCTGTTGGTTAAATTTAAAAATATGAAATGAAAATTAGAACTGGAACATTTGACAGGCTACAGTATAAAAGAGCCTGCTGAAGTCAGTAGTCAGTTGACAGTTGTCAGTTACAGTTGACAGTTGCCACAGTTATTAGTTGAACTGTGCAGTGGATACTCAAAGAAAGGACTTGCCAAGAACTGTAAGTCTGCCTTTGCTCTGTTGTGTTAATTTAGTTTAGATCAGGGGCTGTGTTCTTTAGTTGGTTAGGAAATTATAGCTAATCAGTTAGAATTTTTCTGAATGTTGGATCTCTATCCTATAGTATTGATTTAATTTTCCTGGTGATTTATGTTTGTTGGGAAGTAATGTTTTATATTTTTCTCCGTATTAAATATTTTTATTAACTTAATATTGTGACTGGACAACCAGTGTTTTACTTTAGTGATTTGAGAGTGCTTATACTTCCTTGATCACTTGCCTGGCTGCTTAGGTCATTTGCTACTTTTGTTTTAATGTTTAATTTTCATAATTAGACACCTCTTTGAAAAGGCATGAAGACACTCTGATTGGTGGCAGCATTACAGAACTATGTTGGGGAGGAGCTACAGCTGTAAGTCTGTGTCAGGCTTTCCCAGAAGTGTTTGGATGTGTAAGATTTAATTTATTTAAGTGCGAGTGTATCAGAGGTCTTAAACTGGGGCACATTACTCTGAAGTGTGTAATAAGGAGTTATGTTAGGAATGGACAGAAGTATGCAGTCCATTCTCAGGCTATAGAGCATGTTCCTGTTGTGCTCTTAGGGGAAAATTGTGAAATATTACTCACGTTTATGTGACAGTCTCACATTGGAATCAGTAGTGAGGATTGAAGCTCCTCAGTTACTGACCCAGGATCGTAAGGGATGTCACATTGATTGGTGGCAGTCCGGTGAGATATTAACCGGACACCACACTAGGCTACACTAGACAACATTTAAATTTACAGGAACATGACATTTAACTGAAGGTCTAGATACGTACCAAATGACTATTTCATATCATGCGCCAATAATAACTAAAGTAAAAATCACTGGGTAATGAAATAAAAATGAGGCACTAGTTCTTTCCCAACTATCTGTTGAAAAGAGAGGAATTTAAGGAATGGGCAATGATAATTATTTAGGAGCTGTTAGGGAACATAGAAATTTCTTCTGAAAATATAGCTAGGGAATGGGGTAAAATTAAAGTGGAGTTTACAATAAACTGGGTGGGAAAAAAAAGGAGATATGGCTAAGAATTATTTAGAAGGACTGACAAATGTTAATGTATTGCAAAATAGCAGAAATCTCACAGAACAAGAAGGCTAAACAGAAAGTAAGGGATTACCTTGATAATATGCATGAGTTTAGAAAGATTGCTGTTAAGCAACAGTATTTTGATAACTCAGGCAACAAATTAGAAAGGGCTGTCACCAAGCTCAAGCAGTCTATAACAAGCAAGATAACAAGGGATTGTATAGAAGTATTAGAAATACTTCAGAAGTTCTATGAAAGTCTGTGCAAAGCAGAGAAATATGGAAATCAAGAAAAAGTGCAAATGAAAATGTTTATGGAAGAATTAAATATGCCAAGGTTAGAGGTAGAGGAGGTTCAATTACTAACAGTTAGGATATGAGGAGATGAGATGAAAATGGTGATGTGTAATCAAGCTACATGAAAGTCCCCATAAATAAATGGTATTCCTGTGGAAGTTTGGAAGCTAGGAAGGAAAAACTGATAAAGATCTGGAAGGTTTTATTTAGCAGTATTATAAGAGGAGGAGAAGTACCAACATTTTGGAAGAAAGCGGTGATAGCTGTAATAGCTAAATAGGGTAAAGATCCATCACATCCAACTTCATACAGGCCCATTTCATTACTAAACCAGGATTATAAAGTATTTGTCTATAATGGCTAAAAGAGTGGCAAAAGTGATGCCAGAATTGATAGATATGGATCATTGTGGTTTTGTGGAGGCAGGCAAACATTTGACAACAGTAACAGAACACTGATGATCCAGAGGGAAGTAGAATGTAAGACAATACCACTGTTGTTGGGCCTTGATGCAATGAGAACATTTGACAGAGTAAGCTGGGACTTTATTTTATCAAATGTTAAAATAAAAAATTTATGAGCAGAACAATGGAAGCATTTGCATTCCCTGATAAAATTATATGGTTGATTGGGAGGATATATGACAGATTGGAGGCGAAAATTGAATTGGGATGGGTCAATTCTGATCTCTACTTGAGCAGAGGAATCAGGCAGGGTTGTCCTCTTTTCCCTTTGTTGTTTTGTATTTTATTTAGAACCATTTGCAAAGAAAATAATGGACTCAAACATTCAAGGATGTAATTGGTATGATAGCCAACAAAAGCTGACTCTGTTTGCGGATGGCATTATTTTAAACCTGACAGAACCAGAAAGGGACATTACAGTGCTGTGAAACATATTGAGATAGTTTCATATCTTCTAGGGATACAAAATTAATGAAACTAAAACAAAGGCAATAGTGGTAAATTTTGTACCCACATGCGAATTGGTTGTGCAATGCCCATACTTATGGGTACATAATAAAATGAACTATATAGGAGTATGGATTAAAATGATTCTGGTGTGGCAGCTAAGGATATGCAGGAAGAGACTAAACAAAAGAATAATAACAAAATTCTGAGAAAATGGAAGCTCTATTTTATGGATATAGATAGTAAGATTCAAGCAGTTAAAATGTTTAGTCTTGTACTCAGGTCAGGCATATTTTTATCATCCAGAGGAAAAGTTGTGGATAGCAATTAATAAAAAGCCGAAGGATTTTATCTCGGAGGGGAAGATGGCAAGAGGCAAATGGGATAAGCTTATTCTTCCAATCGAACAGGGCTGATTGGGATCACCTGATTTGAAGGGTATTTCAGAGCAACCCAGTTGATTCTCCTGTATGTGCCACAAGCAGTAAACTATAATTCAAAATGGAAAGAGATAATGAAGAATCAAAAGGGAGGCTCAGGAAACAAGGAGAGACTGGGATTTTGGATGCAGATCTTTAAGGAGAATAACAATAATCATACAGAATATTATATTCATAAAGTAGCAGAAAGTATTCTATGAACTAAGCCAACATGGGAATGGAGAAAGGAAATTCTGCTGATGGGGATAACTGCAATTAGGGATACAGATAATAGGCAAGAGGCGGCTGGAATTTATTGGAGAAAACTGGCAAAGGAACCAAGGTATTGAGAGCAAATAACAAGAGGGAAAGGTAATGGAATGGGAATTTACCAAGAACTTATTTGGACTGCAGGTTAGAGATTGCCTTCCCTATCATGGAATGATATCACACTATAGGCAAAGAGAAAGGAGGAGGGAGGTTCTGCACGAAAGGCCATCACTGGTATAGTTTTTAGTAGAATCTAGAACAGAAGTTGCCATTAAAAAAGGAATAATTAGTAAGAGTATATAAAATATTGCATGGTGACTAATAATCAGAGGAGATTAGAAAGGATTGGGAAGAGAGATTGGATAAGCAATTCACAAAGAAACAATGGGGGGTATATGTATGTTACTCAAACATGCAACAAAGTCTAGAAGATTTAGGATCTTTGCTTGGAAGTGTTTACATAGATATTTTTATACCACAAATAGACTCATAGAATTTTTCTTCAGGTAGACCGCAAATATTGCAGGTGTGGTGGGGAAGAAAGAAGTGACATGGAATGTATTTTCTGGAATGAGTTGGCAGACTACTTTGTTAGAGATGCTGTGTGAGCAAATTAGTGCAACTAAGGAAATGATTTTTTGAGCTATGATAAAGAATTGGAATTGCCTAGACCATAGTAAGCCCTTCCTGAGTCTAATTATGATGGCTGCCAAAAAAGCAATTGCTAGAAAATGGAAATCAAAGTCTAAACCAGCTGTACGCGAAGTAGCAAAGATAGTAACAGAGATAAAACACATGGAATTGAGATCTTTATAAAACGGTAGGAGCAAATTATATAGGAAAAAGTGAGAAGTGTGAGCTCAATACATGCAGAGGAGGAACGAGGTTTAAAAGAATGAGCTGTGTAATGGTTGACTGACAATGACTGGATATATTATAAGTGATGTATAAACTTTGCAGCTACAGTTGTCGGCATGGTTTGTAATGTATGATGTCTGCAACTGAGATTGTGTCTGTGTGGTTTATTTTCATTTATATAAATGTAAGGTTCCATGTGTCATACATGATAATTAAATAAAGATGTTTTTTGTTTAAAAAAAAAAAACGAGAGAGTTCTGGAGAAAGCCAGAACTAATGGCAAGAAGAGCGTTCTAAAGTTTTTTAAATATTAGTCTAATTCCCTTAGGTCAATAGAGCAACAGGTTTTGCATCAACATGCATTGTGCAAACAAAAGAAGTACAACAGTCTAATGTGTGTCATTGTTGCCTTATTGTAATCCACAGAGACGTACCAAAAAATCAAAAAAAAGTGTAAGGCACAGGAGAAAATAGGAGACATTGTGCAAAATCAGTGACATTTGACAGATATGGGTGCAGGGTTCAGTGGTTTGACACATCAATGTTAACTGTTGTGTTTAGTTTAGAAAACTAGATGAGTCTATTTAATTGATAATACCATGATTGGTGCAGCAGGGTTAGTTTTCCAAGACTTTGTATGGCCTGTGGAGTAGAACACAGGTGTCCTCTGATAATGTAGTACAGATTAAGTGCAAAGGTGTACATTTTGGTGGTATTAGTTGGAAATCCAGGAAAGGGCGGTGGTAAAGGGCCACCTCTGTTTTAAAGTTTGGACTAGCGAAATGCAAGGTCTTCCTTCCATTGTATAAAATCCTTGTAAGGTCTCATTATGGAGTTCTTTGCTCAGTTTTTCTAACCTTGCTGAGATGACAGGGTAGACAAGTTTTCAAGGTACATTTGGGAGAGTTGTCAGAATGATGAGAGCAGTGGTGGAACTTAAGTATGAGAAATGATGCAGCTTGTCTCACACACACACACACACACACACACACACACACACACGAAAAATATGCATGGATACATTCTTTTGACAATGAAGTCAGAGGTGGAATGAGTAAAGATGAAGCAGAAGTGTAGATGTTGAAGAAAAACATGTCAGTGGCAGCAGGAAGGTGATAATTCAGGACAGATGTAGAGGAATGATGTTTCACAGTGAAGGTGGTAAGCTCCCTAGAACACGCTGGCAAGGGTACTTGCAGAGCATATGTCAGTACAGGGTTTTATAATTTTCTGTGTTAGATGGTGTATGGAATGGGTCTGCTGCATAGAGGGTCTGATAACTAGACATAGTAGCTCAGTTGGCTTTTTCTATTTGCATTGTTTGTTAAATCTTTTCTTGTTAACAGGATAAATGAAGATCATACAGAAACCATTCAACAGGCTTTTTTTTTATTATTATGAGGAAACAAACTCTGGGAATTGGGCAGAATATGCAGATGTGAAGTATATTGTTGCTAGATTGGCTCAGAAATCTTAGGATCATCTTATGTTCTTATATTAAATGAAGATTTTATTTACTGTGTTTCAGGAAACTCTCAGTTCCTTGAACAGGAGTAGGTAGCCAAAACTGAGTGCTTAAGTAAGAGTAAAGATCTCAACAGCTGCCATTTCTTGGACTGCAGTACAGGTACTGATTTGGTAATGGTTTAATTACTCACTTTTTAAACCGAGGTAAACAAAATCAAGTACTGAACTCACTCCTCTTGCCACTGTTTGTGAAATGGATTTGTATAATGCTTTATTAGCAAGATAGTGTTACAGTTGTCTCAGTTTCTCGATCATCAGGTTTGTTAGTAAGCCTTTGGTAAGCTACTTCATCTTTAGTCCTCCCGAAGTGTATGTACATTTGTGAGTGTGGCTACTGATGTGTGCAGCAGAGGAGTGAGACGGAGTACAACAACATTCTAAATTATTCAGATTATGAAATTTCCTGGTATTTACCTTTCAGTAGCTCTATTAAAACTCCATGTCAAAGTTGTCATAGAGTTTAAATGGATTCCTAATGCAGTGTTGTTTCCTTCCATTTTGCTTTAAGAAAAGAAGAAAAATCATTTGCTTCAGTACCAGTTGAGTGTGCACGTTTACCTTCACCTGCAGAAGCTCTACATGCAGATTACAGCCGTTCAATCTAGGCTTCTTAAAGTACATCATATGTGTATGCAGCACTTGTATGTTTGGGTTTAGTGAAAAAGGACCGTGTTGTGCCGTAGAAATGGCTGTCTAATTAGCAATGGAAATGTTAACAAGAAATTGTAGCCAAACGTGTTCTGCTGTATGATAAAAGTATCTGTCTAATTAATGCTGAAATCTTAACAAGAGCTTGTAAGTTTACATAATGTGTTCTGTCTCTTTATCATTGCAGTGTGCTTTTGGCAGCAGGTGTTAAAACAAGGACAGTGTCACTAAGCTTGACTTTGTAGTGAAGGACACTGTACAGCTTTTTCAGTAATATGTAATAAAACTTGGCCAGTGAAATAGCAAAGGAAAAGATTACTTTGCAGGGATGATGTAGTCAGCAGATGGAGTATTTTGCATGGCTGACCACTGTTACTGATTGACTGTAGTTGAGTGCTTTTTTGTCTTCATGTGAAGTAACATCGGAAAGGACAGCATGAGTAACTTTGGAAATGGTGTTAGTTTACTACTAGTAGGAGACAGAACACTTAATTAAAAAAGTTTACTAATGCATGTTGTTGCATTCTTCCACGACTTTGGAACTAGCTGTATCTTTGTACTGTATCATCACTACTAAATTTATTCCAGTTTTGAGCAGCAGCAGTGTTACATTTTTTTTTCTTACTTTGAAAAAGGTTGTATTGTATGTTTAATGTTTTGATTTTTTTTTTTGTGAAGCAATTGGCAGAACAAACCTGCACTGCTATTCTTAGCATCATTCTTTTGTAGAAATGTATTGTTTACGTACCAAATATACTTGGAAGCTTACCAAATTTTGTCAACCAAATCTTCAGTGACAGCATTAATGTAAAAGTGTAGTCTGCAAAGTACCTGACAGACAGAGAGAATGGAATGGAATGGAGACCTCTTTATTTCTACTGGTACTGTCCTGTTATTTTAACAGCTTTCTTTTTAACAGGAAGTTCATAGGTTCATAGGTTCGTACTAGGCTGTCTGCCCTAGGGCATTTATAAGCCTAGCCAGAGTGTGTGTGGCTTTCGCCACCCCTTGGGATGAGAATACTACGCCCATTTAGGGTTTAGTTTACTGTGCCTCTGTCTAGTAGTGACACAGAGATGACCCCCGGGGTAAACCTACAATCTCCCATCCACTCGTCAAGATTTCTCTTGAAGAGAGCTAGTGAGGGGCTCTGCCTAACGTGGACTGGGATTCTGTTCCAGAGTGTAGGAAGCCTCTGGGTTATGAATCTGTCCCTCCAGCACGTCCTTTTTATTTCTGTGTTGAGGTTCAAATCTCTTGCTCTCGTGGCTCTGATGGATTTGGATTTTCTGAGGTGGAGCATGTCCATTAATTCCGGATTGGACATGGCCTTGTACGTCAGGCATAGATCACCTCTGAGTAGGCGGTATGCGACTGAATAGAGCTATAGTTTCTTCAGCCGGGCAGCATATGGCATATGTTTGAGACCCTTTATCTTCTTGGTGAGGAACTTTTGGGGTCATTGCAACTGCTGCAGGTGTCGGGTAAGATACATCCCAAATGGGGCATTGTACTCAATCATGGGCCTGATAAGAGAAGAGTACAGGGGCACAATGATCTCTCTTGATCTGGATGTGAATCCCTTCATGATAAGTTGGGCAATATAGAAGGTCTTCCTAACCACCTTGGCAATGTGAGTGTCAAATGAGAGGTTACTGTCAACTTGGGTCCCTAGGTCCCTGATTACCTCTTCCGTACTTAATGGATTACCACCTATGTGGTAATTTGTGGGTACCTTGTTTTTCCCAAAGGGTATGACTATACATTTTTTGGCATTTAGTTTAAGGCCATGGCTCTGGCACCAATTATCCGTTTCTATGAGGCCTCTCTGAAGGATGCTTGTGTCCGCTGGAGTATCAATTATGGCGCCCGGTTTGCAGTCATCTGCGAACTTTGTCAGCCACAATCCTCTTATGTTTGCTTGCACCTCAGAAAAATAAATGCTGAATAAGAGGGGTCCCAGGACTGAGCCCTGTGGGACACCGCTTGTGACTGGCTTAGAGTCTGACATGGCTTCAGCAGTTCTGACCTTGTGGGTTCTGTCCTTGAGCCAGTTTGCAACCCATCTTGTGACATATGGATTTACATTTAAGCTGGTGAGTTTGTCTATGATGCCCGAGTGGGGTATTGTGTCGAAGGCTTTTGCAAGGTCAAGGTAGGCTGTGTGAACTGCCTTACCCTCATCAATGGCCTTAGTGACTGTTTCAAAAAAGTCGACCAAGTTCAAAAGGCAGGATCTGCCCTTGACAAAGCCAAATTGGGTAGGATCCAATGTCTGTAGGTCCCCAATGTCTTTGTTTATGAGTTCCATAATGATCCTTTCCATAGCTTTGCAGACCAGGCTTGTCAAGCTTATGGGGCGGTAATTTCCAGGGTCCGTAGAAGCACCGCCTTTGTGGAGTGGGACCACTGTTGCTGTACGCCACTCTTTGGGTACGTATCCTGTAGTAAGGCTAAGATTAAACAGCAGCCTTATGTGCGGATTTAGTTCCTCTTGGAGTTCATGTAGCACGCAGCCCGGGACACCGTCCGGTCCCATTGATGCTGTGTTTTTAGCTTTGGAGAGGGCGGCTCTCACCTGGGCATCTGAGATGTTAGGGAGGCTACACTCTGCTGGGATAGATATTTCTCCTTTTGGGGGGGAGGGGGCAGAGAAATTTGCACTGAACCTGTCTGCCAAAATGTTGGCAATGTCTGTGGGTTCAGTGTATTTTGTGTAATTTTGGACAAACTCTGAGCATGTCTGGGAGTTTCCACCCAGGTTTCTAACATAGCTAAAGAAGGCCTTGTGATTGTCTTTTGTGCCTTTTGTGATTTTTCTCTCAAAGTTGGCCTTGGAGTCAGGAACACATTCTCAGTACGGACAGTAGGCAGAAACAAATCTTTTATTTCTGCTGCTTTCATTTACTGATCAGTACTGGCAAATTTTACTGCAGAGTGCTAGACCCAAACTTAACTTAACAGGGGGTGCTTAACATAAGGTTGGGTTTTGCACCACTTTGGCGTCTAACTGATTTGTCTTATTCCAGATATTGGAGTATAATCATCGCACTCCATACAATACATTTTGGATGTAAAATACTTCCGTCAACATTAATTACATATCCTGTAATTACTTTCAAATAGTAGCTGGAAGAACTATTTTACATTTAAAAAAGTGTACAGCTGAGTCATAGCTAGTATTTCTGGTGCCCTTTGCCATATCTTGATCCAGCGCCCCTTTCAACTTCAAGTTGAGGAGCAAAAAAAAAAATAAATAAATCGGCTACTATGCAGTCTACTAGTACCCCATAATGACAACCTTGTTGAGTACTATTGGTTGCTTAGAAAATGATCTTGGACAGTGTGCTCTGCTTGTCAGTACCCACCAGATAATCTCCCAGCAGAACACTGTGCAGCAAGGGAGTTACTAAGAGTTCAGGGTATGTGCCTCAGTGTATCCTGATAATCCCTCTGATGATCCCTCTATCAACATTATATACGAGGAGGCTGCAGTGACACTTAAAGAACAGATTACGTCATCATAACCAGTCTGTGCAGTGTCCTATCGCCATACTGCCCTGCCTAGAGAAAGAGATGTCATGATGGATAAGACAAATGTATCTTATCTCAGGATGCCTTTCAAATTGACCCTGGCAACTTAGACTCCACCTGTACATCATAGCGAGCACATGTGGGAGGCTGAGGACTCAGAACATGAGGAACAAGAACTTCAGGAGAAGACATATCCATCTGAAAAAGGTAATGGCAATTATTGTAGCCCTCAAGGCCTTCACACCTAATGGAAACAGGGAACCCATCACATTGTTTCAGACAACACTGCAGTCATGTACTTTAACAAGCAGAGAGAAACTCCTGTATGCTTTGCAGGCTAGCAGTGCAGGTATGGGATCCAACCTGAAAGTCAGTCCTAATCATTAGGATATCATGCATTCCATCACAAGAGAATATTTTAGCAGACAAGCTGAACAAGACTCAGTCAGACGTACCTGCACTGATTGCTAAATAGGAATTCTTCCTGTACGTGAACTACAGGTAGGATGTGCCAGAAGTTAACTTTTTTTTTCATCATATTCAGACAACAGAGCTTTGAAGCAGGACCCGAACTCCAAGAGCCTGAGTGATCGCTGCCATCTCTTTAATCTAGGCTCGCCTGTTACTGTACGGATTCCCTTAGTCCCCAAGGCATGATGGAAGATAAGAGGAAAATCCAAAAATGTTAATACTCACCCCTTTTAACCCAGACACTGTAGGATCTTCCTACTGCTGAAGTTGTCAAGATCAGAACTAATGCTGTCACTTCTACTTAGAACAAAGGATCCCTACTGCACCAGAACCTTAGGGACTGTAAGGCTGACAGTGTGGGTGATTTGGCGGTCATCTCCTTTAGGCATGTTTCAGAGGATTTGCTGAAAATGATGAGGGAGGCTAGGAAACTGAAAACAAGAAATGGAAAAGACTGTCCCTCTCTGGTGCCTCAGCAGTGAGCAAGACCCAAGTATAATGCATGTGTCCTTACTTTTTGCCTGCTTTTCAGACTTGTGCAGGACTATCCTATACCTCTTTGAAAGTACATGTATTGGCTATTTCAGCTTGCCTGTCACTGGACCCCCACTATACTGTTGGCTAGCAGTCAAACAGTTTCTTAGGGGGTTTCTGATTTGAGACCCCCCCCCCCCTAAAAAAAAAAAAGATTGCTTCACCACGTGACCTAAATTACATGCAAAAAAAGCCTACTTTACTCGCCCTTTGAGCCATTGGCTTTTGCATCTCTCATATAACTCTCTTGGAAGACCACTTTTTAGTAGCTGTTAACTCTACTAGTAGGATTTCAGAGCTACACGTCTCTAAGTGCAAGGAATCTTTTTTGATTTTCCACAAGGACAAGATCATCTTTAAATACTAATCCCACTTTTATACCTAAGGTTGTGATGTGACAGAAACATCTGCAGTCTTGTTTGTTTACCCCCTGTTTTCTGTGTAGTTACATTTCTTTCTTTCTTTATTTATTTAAAGTGCATTATTTATTTAGTTACAGTTTGTTTACCAGGAAAGTCCATGAGCCAAAAAGAGCCCATTTTCAATGGATGCCTAGGGAGAAAAGCTCCTTATACAGTTATACAGATGTAAATTTAAATTGTTACATAGTTTAAAGGAAATAGCATGCAAAAAAGGTAAAACAAATATATAATAAAAAAATCATAGTGTAACATGCCCTGTCAGAGCATTCAATGGCAGTATCAACAATAACAAGTTGATTAAGCATAGTATAAAATATTCTCAAGTATTAACAGAGTGAGTAGTCTGGTCCAAATACCCTTTTCAGACACAACTTGGGAAAGGTTGGCAAATATGTATTAGTATGATAGACACAAGCAAAAACATACTGTTCAAATAGTCAGAGTACAAACTGTATACACTTAGAAGTATCTTAACAGTAACACACACATATAATACAAGGAAACAAACAGCAGTATGTAAATATAATGGAAATTACTTAACTGTTTCCACCATATTCTTGTGGTGGTGTTAGTTGATGGCTTTGCAGTTGCCCGCTCCTACTGTAAATTTGATCTGGGACACCCCTCCCAGTCTGGTGTTCACTCTACTTAATACAGAGTGAACATTTGAGAAGGCCATCCCACTTAGGTTCTTAACCTTGAATTTTTCTTCTGCTCCTCCTTCCTCTCTCCTTGCAGTTTACTTAAGAAATTGCACTTTATTTTGCTTTTGCATCTTCTTAAAAAGTACTCAATTGTATGTATTCTGCTCCATTTATTACTGCTTAGTAGTAGTCTGATTAAATTGTAACTGTTATTCTAAGCCTTTTGGTTTAAGCACTTGGGCTCCAGACCAGTTGTTTTGCATTAAGAAGGTTTGTGGTCTGCACTGTTGTAGCAGGACAGGTAGTTTACATCCTTCTAAGTTGGGAATTGCTGATTGAAGGCTCAGTGTCTGTCATCTTTTTTGGAGAAGGTTCCCTGCACCCTAGTGGCAGGAGTGTGCAGTTAGAACTTGTCTGATTGAAGACTGCTGGAACAGGGCTCAATTTTAAGTTTTTTTACTGGTTAATTTGGTAATTTGTTTAAATCAGTTTGCTCATTTTCTATTGTTATATAAAAAATGCACTTTATTCATCTGCTTTTACTGTATTTGTGTTTCTTCCTACTTTATTTTGCTTTTGCTGTTTGTTCTTAAAAGTACTTAATTGCTTTTATTCTGCTGCATTTAATAAATTACTGCTTGTTAGTAGCCTGATTAAATTGGAACTGTTATCCTAAGCCTTTGGTTGAAGTACTTGGGCATCAGACCAGTTGTTTTACATTAAGAAGGTTTGTGGTCTGCACTGTTGTGGTAGGATACATCCTTCTAAGTCGGGAGCTGCTGATTGAAGGCTTTATTTTAAAAGTGTATTAGTTCTGGTTTAAGCACTTGGGCTTTGGGACAGTTGTTTTACATTAAGAATGTGTGGTCTGCACTCTTGTGGGAGAAGAGGGTAGATTCTTCCCTTCTGAGCTCGGAGTTTCTGGTTAAAGGCTTATTGTGCCTGCTTATTTGAGCAGTTTCTTTCTGAAATTGGTACGCCTTGTTTGCTGTAGCATATACTAAATTCAGACCTGCTGAATCTAGCTTTGTATAACTTGAGCACTAATCCAGACCATCTTTTTTTGGAGAAGATTCCCCTGTACCCTAGTGGCAGGAGTGTGCAGTTAGACCTTGTCTGATCAAAGACTGCTGGAATGGGGCTCAGTTTTTAGCTTTTATTGGTTAATTTGTTTAAATTAGTTTGCTCATTTGCTACTGATGTATTAAAAAAAAAACACTTTATGCATCACCGCTTAGCTAGGGTTAAACTATTCCTGGCGCCATAAAGTCTGCTCTTCAAAATTTTCCTTAGAACTAGCCAGTTTTTTTAGTTTTAGCACGCAAGAATCTGTTTCTTTGAGCTCAGCACTTGTTCAGAACTCGTTGTAAGCACTAAATGAGCTACAAATTACTACAGCACTCAACTTTCCTCACTTGTCTACAGGAAAACAGTTTTTAGTACTAAATAAATAAGCACCTATTCAGGCATGCCTAAGGGTCAGCTCCTGGTGTTTTCTCCTGTCATCTACCTGATGAATCTGGGCATCTTGGGGCAATGCAGCAATTGCCTCATGTACACAGACAGCCCTCTCCTTCTACCACCCAACACTACAACCTGTGAGAGATGCACGTATATAGCCAAACTGGAAGCAAAGCTGTCTTCACCCAAGACTGGACTAGACAATCGAGGAGAAGGTAAACGCTTGCACTACACCACACTCATCACATAGTCCCTCAAAACCTATACCACCAAAACAGACACATAGAAACACAAAACATACAGCTACATTCACAGAGGCTCTAAAGAAAATCTGCTCAAGCAACAGAGACCTCCAAAGCAGAAATGCAAGCAACCTCCACCCCCCCCAACACAACCCAAATGACACACAGCCCACAAACTCAGTGTGCCACTCAACCACAGCCCAAAAGGCATAACGTACCCAACACTCTAGTCATAGGTGACTATAGTTAGGCACACTGATGTTCCACTCACCAGGCTAAACAAGGAGAAAATTACTGTCAGCTGCCTGTCAGGTGCCAGTATCCGCCACATAATGCACACACTCAGGTCACTCCACAACAAGTACAAATATGACTCTGTCATTGTCCATATTGGTGTGAATGACTTGATATGTACGTCCCTGGACTACATGAAAAGAGATATGGAGGAGCTCTCCGATCTTGTAGCCCAGGCAGGTGTGACCCTAGCCCTGAGTAGCTTCCTGCCATCACCCAGAATGATACCACAGTACAAGGACAAAATGATTTACTTCCAACAATTGGCTATGCTTCCGGTGTCATTCTAAGGGGATCCAGTATCTGTCTGCCTGGGATGACATGATCGACAGACCATGATGCTTTGCCAGAGATGGCCTGTACCTGTCACCCTTGTGATTCCGGATACTGGCTAAGGCTCTTGCCACCCCTATAGTGACTTTTTTAGGCAAGTTTCAAATGACAAATTCACCACTGTAACAGGTACAAGCAAGCAAAATCTGAGGGTAATGCTGCTCAATGTTAGAAGTCTAAACCTCAAAATGCATTCACTCAAGGCACTCCTTAAAATGGAGAACATCGACATCTGTGCAGTGACAGAGACCTGATTCAAAGCTCCAGAGAGCACCCCAGCATTACCAGGGTATAATTCATACCACACCTTTCGGCCACCTAACCTGGACTGAAACACTAAGGGCGGAGGCGTGTCCATATTCATTAAGGGTATCCACACATTCAGGCTAGTTGCTCAGCATAATGCATCCAAGATTATCCAAGTGCAACTAACTCTGGGCAAGACCGCAATACAAAGTGTAACTTGCTACAGATCCCCCACCATGCCCCAGGATTCCCACTCCTCATTTCTTGATACACTGGAAAATATTAGGATACACCCCAACATCCTAATAATGGGTGATTTCAACTACCCACCATTAACTGGGAAAACTACTTGTGTACCAACTCTTTTGCTCAACATTTTCTGGAATTCATAAATTCCAATGCCTTGGATCAACTTATCCACACCCCCACCAGGGTCAGCAATATCCCAGACCTGGTTGTTACCAACATGGGCGACTGGTGTTCCACACCAGATGTCAATTCCTCGTTGGTCAGATCCTACCACAAGCTAATCACGTTAGACAGCCACATCCCGCCCCCACCCCGCATTAGGGAAACTACCATAAAAGATTTCTCCAAAACCAACTTCACGCTTCTTAAGACAGAAGTGGCAAACTTCATGACACCTATGCAGACGGACAGTAGAGGTACGACTGCTGAGTCCTACACAAATGCACTTTATAAGCACTTACACGAGTGAATGGATCGTGCTATATTTAGCAGAACCAAGATGTTATCCTCCAACAAAAGGAATCCAGTCTGGTGGTCCCCTGCCATAAACAAACTCTACAAAAGAAGAAAGAAACTGTTGCAAAAAAAGAGTAAAATCCCATGATTGGAGGATCTCCCTGGTCAGCCTCAGTAAGAAGCTGAGATCCCTCATAAAATCCTCCAAAGCTAGTTACGAAAACAAAATCGCCACTGATTCTAAAGACAACCACAAAGCATTCTATAGCTATGCCAAGAATCTCAGTGGCAGCACTCAGATCTGCTCTGAGTTACAGCACAATGGCACTAAATATACAGAACCAGCTGATATTGCCAACATCCTGGCAGAAAGGTTCAGTGCTAACTTTACCCCCCTCTCACCCCCTAAAGGGCCAATCTCAGAAGAATGCAAAGTTCCTGTAATCACGGCTGCACAGATAAAAACCACACTCTCCAAAGCCAAGAACACAGAATCCATGGGACTTGACAACATCCCAGGCTGCGTTCTACACAAACTACAGAATGAACTAGCACCATGTTCAGTCATAGCCTCACCTCAGGCTTTGTGCCCACTGAATGACGCACATCTAAAGTTGTCCCACTCCGCAAAGGGGGAGCCACCACGGACCCTGGGAGCTACCACCCCATTAGCCTAACAAGCCTGGTCTGCAAGGCCATGGAACGTATCATCATGGAACTTATCATAATGGAACTTATAAACAAAGACATTGGTAATCTCCATACTCTAGATCCCACCAAGTTCAGGTTTGTAAAAGGCAGATCATGTCTCCTAAAATTGATAGACTTCTTTGAAGCAGTCACCAAAGCCATAGACGAGGGTAAGGTGTTTCACACAGCCTATCTACATCTCGCCAAGGCTTTTGACACCATTCCCCATGCTGGAATTATAGATAAACTCACTAAACTAGGTATAAATCCCTATGTCACAAGATGGATTGCCAACTGGCTCACTGACAGAACCCACACTGTGAAAGTAGCAGACTCCAAATCCGACTTCAGACCAGTGACAAGTGGAGTACACTGGGTTCAGTCCTGGGTCCTCTCATGTGTTCATAGGTAGTACTAGGCTATCAGCCCTAGAGGCCTATACAAGCCTAGCCAAAAAGGTACCCTGGCTTTTGCCCCGCAAGAAGATTATTTTCCTGTACCCCTGTCGAGCAGAGACAGAGGTGATCCCGGGGTGAATTTCCTATTTCCCATCCAATCTTCCTGTTTGGTCTCTACTTTTCTGAAGTACAGGCTAACACAGAAGGTCTTTGGCTAATGAAGTTCGCAGATGACTACAGACTAGGAGCCATAATCGAAACTCCTAATGATGTAGACATCCTACAAAAGGGCCTCACTGAGACAGATGCCTGGTGTCAAAGCCGTGGCCCCAAGCTCAATGCCAGAAAGTGCATTGTCATCCCCTTTGGTAAAAAAAATGTACCCATAGAGCTACCACATAGGTGGTAGTCTGCTTAACACCGAAAGTGTGATGAGACTTTGGGACACAGGTGGACAGTAGTCTCTCCTTTGATAATCACATTGCCACAGTAGTCAGGAAATCCTTCTACGTGGCACACCTCATTACAAAAGGTTTCTCATCCAGGAAAAAAGAGGTCATTGTTTCCTTCTACTCGTCACTCATTAGACCCATTATAGAGTACAACGCCCCTTTTGGTATGTACCTCACAAGACACCTACAACAACTGGAAAGGCCGCAGAAATACCTCACAAAGAGGGTTACCATCCTCAAACAGATGCCCTATGCAGACCATCTCAAAAAACTCCAGCTTTACTCCGTCTCATATCGCCTACTCAGAGGCGATGTCTGCCTAACATACAAAGGTATGTCAAACCCAGAGCTGTTGGACAATGCTCCCCTTAAAGAAATCCCAATCCCTCCAAGCTACACGCTCTAGGGACCTAAACCTTGTCACCACAATAAACAGAACATGCTGGAGGGATAGATTCTTGTCCCAGAGACTTCCCGTACTCTGGAACAAACTACCCATCTATATCAAACAAAGCTCCTCATTAGCATTTTTCAAGAAAAATCTTGATGATTGGATGGGAAATAGGAAATTCACCCTGGGTATCACCTCTGTGGCTCTGCTCGACAGGGGCATAGGAAAATAATTTTTTTGGGTGGCGAAAGCCAAGGTACCTTTTTGGCTAGGCTTATATAGGCCCTAGGGCTAATAGCTTAGTACCTACCTATGAACAGATTTTTTTGTAGTGGCAAAATACAGAAGGTATACGATTTAGATATATAAAAATGGATCTATATTAGAACATCAAAGTTTCAAAACTTCGAATGTTCTAATATCGAACCCTATTCAGTGAAAGCTGAAAATATCGAAGCAACAGAAAACCGAATTTTTTCCTAGGGAAAGAATTCAGTTGTCTGTTTCTGTTGCTGTGGTATTTTCAGCGCTGTGGTGGAAAGTTACAGGTCGGGTTTGGGTAAGTGTGTGATTGAGTGCGGGTTAGGTTAGTTAGGGTTAGGTATGTGTGCGATTGTGTGGACGTGAGGGTTAGGGCACAGGTTAGGTATGTATGCAATTGTGTGGTTGTGAGGGTTAGTGCGGGTTAGGTGAGTTAGGGCGTGGGTGAGGTGAGTGTGCGATAGTGATGGGCCTTAGGGTTAGGGTTTGGGTTAAGGTAAGTGGATAGTTAGTGGTCTGTGTATTGTTTAGTGCAGGGTTAGGTGTAAGATTTTAGGTGTATGTGTGTGGATTGCTGTTTGTTTGGTGTGCTTGTGTTGTGTGTATTTGTTTTGTAACAGCAATTTTTTTCCCTAGGAAAAAATTTGCTGTTCTGTATGTTCGATGTTTTCAGCTTTCGCTGAATAGGGTTCGATATTAGAACACGCAAAGTTTTGAAACTTTGATGTTCTAATATAGACAATACAAAAATGAGTGAAAAGGTGAAAAATAATATGACTAGTCTGGGTGGCAGATTGATAGATATTCCAAGATCACTGAGTCTTGTGACCATTCACCTCTTGCCGATACCCTCCATCAGGGTGTACCTCCTTTCCCAAGGAGGACATCTCCCAGTTAATCCTGGAACAAATTTATGGGTAACCCATCTAATGATCTAGTTTATATTTAAAGGAACATAGTTGCACTGCTTAGCATGCAAGAGAAGTTTATTGCAGCGGTTTGAGAGGTGCTGGGTTATAAGCATGTCCCACCATGTTTTATTCATCTGTTCATAAAGATTTAGATCTCTGGTTCTATATATAGATACTGGACTAGCAGAGAAACAGAAGGTCCAGCGCAATCAGCTCTGTAATGATGTGGTAGGCAAGACAGAGATCTCCCCTCAAAAGTCTGTAGGTCATTGAATAAAGGGATAGAGCCTCTCTTGGTAGCTCAGGGGCTTTCGACTTTTTTGGTTAGGTGTCTTTGGGGTATTTTTAATTGTTTGATGTGTTTAGTAAGATACATTCCAAAGGGGTGCTGTACTCTATAATTGGCCTGATCAGTACTGAGTTTAAGGCAGTTACTCTCTCTTTAGAACATGATCATATGTTATAGTTTAATTCTGTATGCATTCCCTTCAGTACTCTTAATCCTCAGGGTATTGTGAAGGATACAGGAGAAGCCAAAGGTGCTAATAACTACTTCTGTTTGATGCAGTCACCATTGGTTCTTCTTTCATAGTGTAATATAGTCGTGTTAGGAACTTCCCGGAGAACAAAGGGCAAACAATTTTACATTTCTTGGATGTGTTTCGGCTACTGAGGTTTGATTTGAACAGAACTAAACAGATTAGAAACTTAGACCAGTTATTTGTTTCCTTTTCCAGGGGCAGAGAGAGAGCACCAAATATTTAGGAAAACCATGTCCAAATGGCAAGCACACTGCATTTGCTTCTTGCACAATTTCCATGAAAAAAAAATTAATTCCTGAGCATATTACACCCTACGGCTGCTTTCCTCAAAAGCATTAACACTCAACATCCTGTAAACAGCTACTTGCTCATCAGTCTGTACCTTCTGAAAGCACTACACTTTAGAAATTGCTTCTATGGCCAGGATAGACTTTGTTACGGCCATCTTACATGGTCTGCTCTTTTCAGACTTCTCTCAGGCCCAGCCATTCACAGGTGTTTGAGTGCTGGGAGTCTTTGTAGAGATTATGACTGCAGCAGTAGATATTTTGATAAATATAATACCGCTGTCTTAAGGACTTACCATACTTGTAGGTGTTCAAATATATTCACCATTGCAGTTCTATTTCCCCTCGCACCAGCCTTCTATTTATCTCCAGGGCATAATGGGTTTGGAATAGTTACACTCTTAACCCTATTTCCCACCTTTTCTTTCTGTTCCCTCACCAGGCAACTCCATTTCAGCAGGACTCACTTAGAACCTTGAAAGGCATCTTTGGACGTTGTGGTTGGCACCTTCACTCCTGAAGATGTCTTCACATCAGTTTGTGACACCTCTGCTAGTTTCTTTGACCAGCTGTGGCAAGAAAGAGTTAAAGATAGGATCAGACGACATCTTTGTTGTGCACCAATGCACTGACCTAACCAGGTGTGAAGATGTAGCTTTGGAAGTTGGGTTGGCCTTTGGGTTTTTGCAGATAGGAATCTCCAGAGGTTATGACTGCAATAGTATATATATTTCAACACCTGTAGTTATGATAAGTTGTTAACATAACTGTACATGTGAAGTTGTTCAATCTCGCCTTTTATTCTTGCACATGGGTGCTTTACTAGCTAAAGATCTCCGAGTAGCTGAAGGCCAGGTTCCTATCCCATGATGCTCTCTGTCCTAACTCAGATCTAGTTTGCCACTGCAACACATCAGAGGTTGTCTGGAGAGCTTGGGCCAGTTATTTATATTTATCTTCCTTTTTGGGCATATTTTTGCTGATAGTTATTATATAAAAAAACCTAGATTTGTACTGCTTTTTTGGGCTGCCTAGCCTTAAAATTCTTTATTTAGAGTTTGACGAGTGTGTCATTTTTAGAGCTGTTGCTCTTGGGCCTTTGGTCTTTTCCTTAGTTATTCCTTATCCCATTATATACTTTAGTGTGTTTTAGTGCTGTTGGAGCATTAGTGTAGTGGATAGCATCATTGTTGTTCAGATACTACTTAAAAGTGTGAATTTAGTGTTGTTAGAGTGTTGGTGTGTTAGATTAACATGACTGTTTACGATAAGAAAGTGTGCTTAGATATATTTTATACATGTATATTCTTATTGGATTAAGTTGTTCAGGGATCTGGCAACTTGGACTGTTTTGGAATTTAGACTTGCAGTAATCTTTCTTCAGTGGTGTTACTGTTGGTTATGATGTCTGACCATAAAGAAAAGCAGAAATCTGGGTTAAAGAAGTGTAAATGCGGGCAGAAGATGTCCATTACGGACGCCCATGGGAATTGTTTATTGTTTGGGGCCTGTTCACCTCCAAGAAGAATGCTCTGTCTGCCATTCCTTCAGTAGTAGGGTTTTACTGGAGAGATGAAGGAAGCTGGTGGATAGAGGCTTATTGAAGCCAGATTTTCAAGTCCTTGGACAAGGTTGACCAGATCTCAAAGTCATTGAAGGGGTCGAAGTCTTCTAAGGTGACTTCGGAGCCCAAGTCATCGGCTCCAAGCCCTACTGTTAAGGTGCAGTTGCCGGCTCCACAGTCTTTGGAGCCGTGCACCGAGCGAGTGTTTCAGAGCCGGTCCCCAGTCTTGGAGCCGGTCTCCGAAACCTTGGGATAACCTATCCTTTACTCAGTGGCATCTTCGGTTCCTTCGACTCTTTCGAGGACCCTATCTGATGTGGATGTGGACCGGGTGGTGCAGAGGCGCCTCGAGAACCTGGCACTTGCTAAATTATCAGCCTCGACCCAACCGTCCTTGGGGCCTACGACCATTCCATCTGCTTGTGACTACTCCTCCTCTGAGCTGAGTAGGACTTTCGGAGCCAGGAGAGGAGAATTTGATGATTGTAGAGCCGAGGCCTGTTCCAGTGCCCATGGCTCCATCAACCCTGATTCTTTGGTTCCATTGGAAGAGTCTGGAAGCCGGCACTCTCTCATTGGTTCTGGGGGGGGGGGTGGAGGGAGTCAAACCGATGCGTCTGTTCCGACCCTTCCCCTTGGGGCTTTGGCACGGATGAGTTTGGCTCCCTTCTCTGGTTTGGAGCCCACTGTTTCAGCACCGGGGAAGTTGCTGTCTTCTTCAGAACCGGCGGCTTCCTCGGGTTGAAGCAATGGTGCCTTTGATTCTATGAGGAGGGTTGTGTCATCTAAGACACACACATCGTCAGGTCCCTCCTCCTCCCCTAAGGTGCCACTTTCTGCTTCTACATCGCAGGTCCATGTGAAGTGTCGAGACCCAGAGCCTCAGGTAACCCCATTGGGTGACCCTTGCTCTACTGAGACCTCACTAGAAGCTCCTACTGATGAGGTTCCCAGGAAGAGACTTTGTAAGAGGAGGCATTTAGATTCCCCGCAGGAGTCTTTGACATCATCGGAAGGGTGCCCACAGTCCCCCTTGGAGGATATCTCCTTTGCTGATATCCTGGAAGTCCTAAAGCAGAGGGGTGACTGGCAGTCCATTAGCCTTACTGAGGATGAGTCGGTGCTCCTGAAGGCTTTTGGGTCTTAACCTTCCACCTCCTGGGTGACTCTGCCCTTTGAGCTGATGGATTTGGTTGCTCGAAGGCTGAGAGAGTCTCCTGATTCTATCGAACCAGTCCCTCGCAGGCCAAACAAGTTTATTACTTCCCCCTAAAGATAAGACTTTTCTCACTAAGGGAGACCTGGTTGATGCCATAGTGGTGGCGGAAGCCACCAAGAAAGAGATGTCAGAAACCTCTTCTACTGTCCATCCTCCTAATAGGGATTCCAGGACGATGGACAGATACGGGAAACGCATCTTTAGTTCTGTGACCTTTGCTATGCGATCGCTTAACTATTTGACTCATTTTACCCATCTTCAAAGAGATGATCTGAAAGAGCTTGGAGATACTCTGCAGGGTAATACAGATGGAGCTGTCTCGGAGAAAGTAACAGCACAACTTAATACCCTTAACTCCATAGTGAACTCGTCCATGTAGCTCATTTCTTATGCTGCCGATGGTTCGAGTCGGACAGCGGGTTCAGCGATAGCTCTTCGGAGACAGTCTTGGACGCGCTTATGCTACTTTGCGGAAGCCTTCATGTCTTCCTTTATCAACACCCCATTCGATGGCTCCTCTCTTTTTGGGCCTAAAGTCAAGGAGACTCTCACTAGGTGTGAGCAAGAGGGAAAGACTCTATCTGCCGCAGGAGTTCGTTTTTCCACCCCTACCAGACCATACCCCAAAGGGCAGAAAAGGTTGGAAAATGTGGTTCCGAAAGTCCCAAGGAGCTTTCCAGGACACACATAGTGAACCCCCCTCCAGGGGCAGAAGAGGGGATAATAATGGAAGACGCCGCCCTGACTGCAGAGGGGGGGCCGCAGAACCAGGGTGACCAGGATCAGTTTTTTGGTAAGCCCTATCAGCGCTCCTGAAAGGAGGCCCAACTGTCCTGCTCTGGAGGCAGTTGGGGATCGCTTGGCTTTGTATCCAGATGCCTGGCTAGGAATTACAACAGATTCTTGGGTACAAAGCATCGTTACCAGAGGTTACATCATTCCATTCTTAAAAAGAACACCTGTGGGGAAAAAATCCCAGACGTTCCACCCAGTCTCGGGGATCAGGCAGCCATAGAAATTCAGAGGCTGCAGGAAAAGTCAGCCAGCCAGTCCCAGCAGACCAGATAGGATCCGGGACTTACTCCAGATTCTTTTTAGTTCCAAAGAAGACAGGGGACTGGAAGCCCATCTTGGATCTCAGCAGACTTTGACACATTTGTAAAGAAGGAGAAGTTCCGGATGGTCACGCTTCAGTCTATTCTCCCATTCCTCAGAGTGGGCAATTGGATGTGCTCGATAGATCTCAAGGATGTGTACTACCATATAAAAATGGCCAGGCCATCCAGAGATCATCTGCGTTTCCAGCTGGGTGCCGGTCACTAACAATTCCGAGCACTGCCCTTTGGACTCACAACCGCTCCCAGACTGTTTACCAAATCCATGGCAGTGGTTACGGCTCACCTGAGGCATCTAGGATTCCGAGTGTTTCCGTATCTGGATGACTGGCTCCTTATCTGGGACTTCCAGGCATCAACTAATCATGTCCAGGGATCACACTTTCAATCTCTGCTCTGTTAGGCATCACTATCAATTTCGAAAAGTCTGCATTTTTGCCATCGCAGCGTATCTCCTTTATCGGAGCAGAACTAGACACCACCACTGCCATAGTAAGATTGCCCCTAGACAGAATAATCACTCTCCGAAACCACGTCTCGGACATTTTGCAGAGAAGGAAAGTACTGGCCCTTCAAGTACTGAAGCTACTAGGCACCATGGCAGCTACACTCATAGTGATTCCTCTGGGACGCATGCACATGAGGATTTTTCAATGGTTACTATTCACCCAGTGGTCTTACCAACAACTTACCATGTCATTCTTAATCATGATTATGGACTCTTGCAAGAAGGATCTTCGCTGGTGGTTGACCAGCCAGCAAGTTACAGTGGGTCTATCATTTGTTTCTCCCCCGCCATCAGCCACGGTGACCACGGACACTTCTCTGATAGGGTGGGGGGGGGGATTTTCAGAGAAGAACAGCCCAAGGCACCTGGTCGGAGACAGAGTCACATTTACACATCAATGTTCTGGAGCTGAGAGTGGTGCTTTTGGTTTTGCAGCACTTCCACGACTCCCTGCCTCTAAGGACGATTGCGATACAGACAGACAACATATCAGTGGTCTGGTACATCAACAAGCAAGGGGGAAACCAGTCTTTACCCCCTGTGTCAAGAGCCCTTGGGAATTTGGCAGTGGGCTGTATCCACCGGGCGTTTTCTGATAGCAGCACATATCTCAGGGAAATCCAATGTGATAGCGAACAAACTGAGCAGAGCCATCCTGCTACCACATGAGTGGTCTCTCAAAAACAAAGTTGCAGAGATGGTTTTCCGCAGATGGGGCCAACCTTGCTGCGACCTGTTTGCACCCCCTATTAATGCCAAATGCAGAAGCTACTTTGCCCTGAATCCCCCTCCGGAGGACAGCCCAAGGGACTCACTCATACACGATTGGCCCCCGAGACTCCTGTGTGCATTTCCACCTATACCCCTGATTCCGAAATTCATGCAGAAATTTAAAACCCTGGGAAGGACTGTAATCTTAATAGCCCCTTTTTGGCCTTGTCAGATTTGGTTCCCCTTCTTCCGACTCTATGAACTTGGAAGAACCTTGGATTCTGGACCCAGTTCCAGACCTACTGACGTATTTGTCAGGGGCCCTCAGTCCCTCTCTTCGTTCCCTCAGACTGACAGCTTGGCTGCTCCAATTCCCTACCTAGCCAGGTCACAGGATTTTTCTTCGGAGGTACAACACATTCTGGTATCTTCACACAAGGGTTCCACCAAAAAGTTGTATGCTAGTAAATGGTAGCGATTTACCTTTTGGGCATCCCAGAATAACATTGATCCTTATAATCTAAAAAAAGGTACAAGCCAGATAGCCAGTCCCAGATGATTGCTTATTCTGCAAATCCAGAACCAACACTGATAAATCACACTGCAAACCAAAGAACATTAACGTAGTATAAAATATCATAACGTTTTCGTCGTATCACTTCATCAGATGAATACCACAATCAAAATTGACTGTTTAAATAAAAGTTTAAAATGTTGACATCCAATGAAAATACAAAACCAATTAAAACCTTGTTTAAATTGTGACGTGTTTGAAATATTTTGTTGAATACTAAAAATATACCAAATATATACGTATTTAATAAAACAGAATACTATTCTAAAAACTAAATGTTCAGTATCAGGACCTGATTGTATGAATCAATAAAATCAGTAAAATAATAAAGAATTGAATTATATGTAAATGAAAGTGTGTCAGGTATATGCAATAAAACAGCTCCATCTGTTGGTGAAAGTAAAAAGCATTCTGAAAACATGAATATACTTTTCCAATGTTTCCCTAAGTTGTGATATGGATAACAAGAGTGAAAGCCATAAATGTTCAGTACTAAGTCCTTAAAACATATTGAGAACAAATGTAATGTTAAAACATTTTTTAAAAACAATAAATAATATAAATAATTTAGATGCAAAGTAATAGTTTAAAAATATGAATGATATTGTATATGAGTGTATATGTGTATATTTTATAACTTAGCAGCCCTTAGTTTCAAAACGGGCTTTACGGATACCATGTCATTAAGGCCTGGGGGATGACTGGCGTTTAAAACCAGCTGCCAGTACAATTCCCTATATTCTAAACTGGTCTCCCAAAGACCACCCCTAGGGTCTATGGGTACTACCTCAATAACAAAGAACTTAAAATTAGCTTTCTCACAGGTTAAAGTATGTTTAAATAAAGCATTATTGCCGTTCTTTTTCCTGATATCATAACCGTGTTCATAAATTCTTTGTTTTAACCGTCTCTCAGTTTTGCCTACATAAAATGAATCACATGAGGCACATAAGGCTAAATATACCACCCCTGAGGTGTTACAGTTTGCAAACCTGTTTGTATTAATGTATTTGTTTCTACTTTTTATATGAAGGGTTTCAAGGTTCAATATATTACAACAGTAACCACAACTACCATACTTGTGTGTCCCTTTCTTGTTGTTGTCATATACATTGTGTAAATACTTATGTGTACCCCCTTCCAAAATATTTTTTAAATTACGTCCTTTTTTATAAATGCAAAGGTCTCTCAATAATAACTTCTAAATCTGAAATTTTTGCAACTCTAGACCATTCAGTGCTTATTACTTTTTTAATAACTTTGGTTTCACCCGTATAAGTCATTGTAAAAGCAGACGAAAATTTCTGCTCTGTTAACATGTCCTGAATTTACAATTTCCGTGTTAGTAGTGGGCAATCTTATGCCTAAAATGGGAGCAAATCTATTGCTCCTACCATCCTTTACTTGTGCATAGATTTCTGTTAACATTTAATTTGGATAACCTCTAGTTTTAATTTTAAACATATCTATAATGATTTCACTTTCTTCTTCAAATTCCTTGTCCAAAGAGGTCATAATACTTGCTCTAACTAGTTGACCTTTAAAGACCCCTCTCTTTTGGTGTGGTGGGTGGGTGCTATTAAAATGTAAATAAGAGTTAGAAAAGGTTGATTTTCTGTGTATTCTGGACTTAAATCCATCTGTTGTTCTAACTAAATTAATGTCTAGATATACCAATTCATTGTCGTTAATTTGAGTCAGTAGTTCCAGTAATATATTCAAGGAACACTACAAATTTAGTTTCTGAGTCATCCCAGAATAAACAAATATCATTCAAAAAGCGCCCATATAGATTCCAACAATTGTAATATTCTGAGGAGAAAACATATTTTTTCTCCCAGTATAACATAACAATATTGGCATAAGTGGGCGCACAATGTGTCCCCATTGCCACACCCTTTAACTGCTTAAAATATTCACCTTGAAAGAATGTAAAATTGTTTAACACAAGGTCCATTAATACAAGACATGTTCGAAATGTTTTAAAAGGAATAGTATGAATGTCTGCTAGGAATTCTTCATACCAAACCAAACTTGTATTGTGAGGAATACAAGTGAATAAATCTATCACGTCAAGAGTAATGAAACTTTTTGTATTAATCAATGAACTGTCAATACGTCTTAAAAAGTCCCAGGAATCTTTTAAAATAGTCTTGTTTTCCAAAATAACTGATTTAAGTTTAGAAGCTATGTATTTAGCCAAAGGTGCAGTCACTGAGCCTTCAGCCGAAACTATTGGTCTCAGTGGAGGATCAACTAAATCTTTATGCACCTTTGGAATACCAAAAATTGAAGGGACTTTTGGTTTTTAGACAGTCAAAAAATTATATGTACTTAAATCAATCAATCCTTCAAAAAGTAAATCATTTAAACACACCTGTATTTTCCTGTAAGCTATGTGTATTTCATTTAATGACACCCTAGCATAAGTTTCTTCATCATTTAAAATATCCAGCATTTTACCCTCGTATGTAATATAATCCATGAAAACAGCACCACCACCTTTATCCGGTTTCATTATTCTAATATTCTTGTTATCTCTACAGCCTTGTAAAATTTCCCTTTCTTCTGTTGTAAGATTGGGGGTTACTCTACTATGGTTTAAATGCTCCCTCAGTTCTTTTTCCAATAGTGTTTCATAATTTTTTAACTGAGGGTGTAAAGGTGGATTAAAAGTGCTTTTTCTGGTCAAAGGGTTTTTTACGTATCTTTTTTCTTGGGCTGAAAAGAATATTTCCAAATTTTTTTGTCGAATAAACAACTTAAGGTCAACTAGTAAATTAAAAATATTAGTCTTAACCTTTGGTATAAAAGTGTAACCTTTTGAGAATAAAGCAAAGTGCCCCTTGCTAATCTCGGTGTTGGTGTAATTAAAAATATGAAATCCTTGATAAGTACTAATATTTTCAGCCCAAGAAAAAAGACACGTAAAAAACCCTTTGACCAGAAAAAGCACTTTTAATCCACCTTTACACCCTCGGTTAAAAACTTTTTAAACAGTAGTGGAAAAAGAACTGAGGGAGCATTTAAAACATAGTAGAGTAACACCCAATCTTACAACAGAAGAAAGGGAAATTTTACAAGGCTGTAGAGATAACAAAAATATTAGAATAATGAAACCGGATAAAGGTGGTGGTGCTGTTTTCATGGATTATATTACATACGAGGGTACAATGCTGGATATTTTAAGTGATGAAGAAACTTATGCTAGGGTGTCATTAAATGAAATACACATAGCTTACAGGAAAATACAGGTGTGTTTAAATGATTTACTTTTTGAAGGATTGATTGATTTAAGTACATATAATTTTTTGACTGTCGAAAATCCAAAAGTCCCTTCAATTTTTGGTATTCCAAAGGTGCATAAAGATTTTGTTGATCCTCCACTGAGACCAATAGTTTCGGCTGAAGGCTCAGTGACTACACCTTTGGGCTAAATACATAGATTATGAACTTAAATCAATTATTTTGGAAAACAAGACTATTTTAAAAGATTTCTGGGACTTTTTAAGACATATTGACAGTTCATTGATTAATACAAAAAGTTTCATTACTCTTGACGTGATAGATTTATTCACTTGTATTCCTCACAATACAGGTTTGGTTTGGTTTGAAGAATTCCTAGCAGACATTCACACTATTCCTTTTAAAACATTTTGAACATGTCTTGTATTAATGGACCTTGTGTTAAAAAACAATTTTATATTCTTTCAAGGTGAATATTTTAAGCAGTTAAAGGGTGTGGCAATGGGGGCACATTGTGCGCCCACTTATGCCAATATTGTTATGTTATACTGGGAGAAAAAATGTTTTCTCCTCCGAATATTACAATTGTTGGAATCTATATGGGCACTTTTTGGATGATATTTGTTTATTCTGGGATGACTCAGAAACTAAATTTGTAGAGTTCCTTGAATATATTACTGGAACTACTGACTTTCTGAGGTTTACACATCAAATTAACGACAATGAATTGGTATATCTAGACATTAATTTAGTTAGAACAACAGATGGATTTAAGTCCAGAATACACAGAAAATCAACTTTTTCTAACTCTTATTTACATTTTAATAGTGCCCACCCACCACACCAAAAGAGAGGGGTCTTTAAAGGTCAACTAGTTAGAGCAAGTAGAATGACCTCTTTGAACAAGGAATTTGAAGAAGAAAGTGAAATCATTATAGATATGTTTAAAACTAGAGGTTATCCAAATGAAATGTTAACAGAAATTTATGCACAAGTAAAGGATGGTAGGAGCAATAGATTTGCTCCCATTTTAGGCATAAGATTGCCCACTACTAACACGGAAATTGTAAATTCAGGACATGTTAACACAGAGCAGAAATTTTCGTCTGCTTTTACTATGACTTATATGGGTGAAACCAACGTAATTAAAAAAGTAATAAGCACTGAATGGTCGAGATTTGCAAAAATTTCAGATTTAGAAGTTATTTTGAGAGACCTTTGCAATATATTTATAAAAAAGGACGTAATTTAAAAAATATTTTGGAAGGGGGTGCACATAAGTATTTACACAATGTATATGACAACAACAAGAGGAGGGACCCACAAGTGTGGTAGTTGTGGTTACTGTTGTAATATATTGAACCTTGAGACCCTTCATATAAAAAGTAGAAACAAATACATTAATACAAACGGGTTTGCAAACTGTAACACCTCAGGGGTGGTATATTTAGCCTTATGTGCCTCATGTGATTCATTTTATGTAGGCAAAACTGAGAGACGGTTAAAACAAAGAATTTATAAACACTGTTATTTTATAAGGAAAAAGAACGACAATACTGCTTTATTTAAATATACTTTAACCTGTGAGAAAGCTAATTTTAAGTTCTTTGTTATTGAGGTAGTACCCATAGACCCTAGGGGTGGTCTTTGGGAGACCCGTTTAGAATATAGGGAATTGTACTGGCAGCTGGTTTTAGATGCCAGTCATCCCCCAGGCCTTAATGACATGGTATCCGTAAAGCCCGTTTTGAAACTAAGGGCTGCTAAGTTATAAAATATACACATATACACTCATATACAATATCATTCATATTTTTAAACTATTACTTTGCATCTAAATTATTTATATTATTTATTGTTTTTAAAAAATGTTTTAACATTACATTTGTTCTCAATATGTTTTAAGGACTTAGTACTGAACATTTATGGCTTTCACTCTTGTTACCCATATCACAACTTATGGAAACATTGGAAAAGTATATTCATGTTTTAAGAATGCTTTTTACTTTCACCAACAGATGGAGCTGTTTTATTGCATATACTTGACACACTTTCATTTACATATAATTCAATTCTTTATTATTTTATTGATTTTATTGATTCAGACAATCAGGTCCTGATAGTGAACATTTAGTTTTTAGAATAATATTCTCAGTTTTTTAAATACGTATATATTTGGTATATTTTTAGTATTCAACAAAATATTTCAAACACGTCACAATTTAAACAAGGTTTTAATTGGTTTTGTATTTTCATTGGATGTCAACATTTTAAACTTCTATTTAAACAGTCAGTTTTGATTGTGGTATTCATCTGATGAAGTGATACGACGAAAACGTTAGGATATTTTATACTACGTTAATGTTCTTTGGTTTGCAGTGTGATTTATCAGTGTTGGTTCATGGATTTGCGGAATAAACAATCATCTGGGACTGGCTATCTGGCTTGTACCTTTTTTTGGATTATCAGTGCAGTTTCGGGTACTTGTGACCAACTTGCTTGTAACATTGATCCTTATGTTGCCCCAATTGCTAGTATACTGGAATTCCTATCTAAGCTTTTTCATGAAGGTGCTGCAGCTGCCACGATTAGAGTTCAGTTGGCTGCTATCTCGAATTTTCACCTTGGAGCTGAAGGTTCTAATTTGATGTCTCACAGATTATGTAGGGCCTTCCTTAAGGGCACCATTCATCTTAGGCCACCTCTTAGACAACCATTTGCTCCCTGGAATCTAAATTTTGTGCTGTCACGTATTATCCTTCCCCCCTTCGAGCCTGCATCATCTTGTCAGTTGACGTTTCTTTCTTGGAAGACTATTGTCTTGGTGGCCATTACCTCAGCACGCAGGGTATCTGAACTCCAGGCCCTTTCTATCAAACCCCCATATTTGATGTTCCACCCAGACAGAGCATCACTGAGGACTAATCCTTCATTCTTGACAAAGTTGTGATGTTCTTCATGTTTAACTGTTGCAGTCATCACATTTGGGTTATCTGCCTGCAGGTTGCCCTTAGCCGGCCTGAATACCGTCTAGAAGTCTAGGATTCTTGCATCGGATGCTGTCTCTTCTTCCATGATGTCAGGTTGTCAGGGGTATAAAACATGCAGCCAAGGCCATTACATCAGTCTTTCTTGCTGTGCGGTGCCCGAAGCAGAAGCAATTCGCAAGTGCCAGTCGGCCAACTCCTGAAATTTTTATTTTCGAGTTTCAGAACCGAAGACTTCAAAAAAGATAAGTACCCCGTTGGGGATCTTTCTTTCTTGCTCCAACCGATGTCAGTAAAGGTTAACAGTTGTCTTACCTGTGGAAAGCAAATATTGCTTAAAGATTTTCATTCGTACTGCATTCCTTGCTTAGACCCAGACCACGCCGTCCCTCACTATCGGTTTTGTGCCTTGTTCAACCCCCGAACTATTTGTCGTCGGGCTATCTTTGCAGCATATTGTTTTGGTACCCGGTATCAGTACTCCGTAATGGCTTTAAGCCATCTGACTACTGATCTTGTGAAAAAAACGTAAAGATTAAGACAGAGACAGACCGCATAGGTCCAAAACTGCAGACGATACTTATGTTAAGCTAGTCACCAGTTCGCCAGTACTCAGTGAGGCGCTTTTACAGCCCCTGATACCTGCTACCTCAGATTCACAGGCCTCTACTGAGACCCATTCGGAGTCCAGTATGCTGCGAGATGCTTCTTCGACTATAGAACCTGCGGATGTCTCTACCTTGGATTGGCCCGGAGCCACTGTGCAGGCACCGGCTTCTGAGGGTGTATTCAGGCCTACAGACTTGCATTTTAAACTGACGCCATCTTCTTCAGCCAGGCCTAAAACTCGCACCACGCCTAGGAAACCGACTTCCAAACCGCATGCTCTGGCCCATATGCCTAAAAAACAAATGCTTAGAATGGCTGAAGACCTTATTACCTTAATTAGGAGAAGCTAGCCTTCCCCCTCTAAGAGACCTAGAACTGATTTTCCTTCTGATCAGGAATCTGATATTTCTGTTTCTTCTGATTACCAGGATTTGCCCTTATCTACCTATGAGGATTCTGATGCAGTGGATTCCATTCCCTCTCCTTCCCCTCCAGAAGACATTCCTTTTGGTGAAACCTTGCACACACTTAGTGAGGATTTCCGCTGGGAAAGCCAGGATTACTCTGACTCCAAAAAGAGCCTTAGGGAATTCTTACTCCTTCCTCAACACAGGCCTTTAGCTATCCCTCCTGTTCTGGACATTGTAGATGATGCTTTCTTGGAATCTAGCCTTTCCCCAGACACTTTACCTCCAGAACCCAGAAAACCTGACCAGTATTACAGAGTACCTGACTCTCACAAGTTCCTCTTCAAGAATCCTACTGCGGATCCAGAGACCATTTCCCAAGGATCAAAAGGCAATTAAGGCTACTACTGCCAAATATCCTACTCCTGATAGAGATTCTAGAGCCTTGGACATATGGGGTAAAAAGGTATACACTTCTGCTACTTTGGCCATTGGGGCTTTAAATTGCCAGTTTCATATGTTAAAGTACCAACAGCATATTATGGGACTACTTAAACAGAAATTGATGTTGATTCCTGACTGTGCTGAACACAAAGAATTACAGGATTTAATGCATTCTACAGAACAAGTTGGTAAACATACTTTACAATGTGGTTTTGACTCTTTAGAAGCATCTTGCAGGGCTGCTGTCACTGGGTCTGTACTTAGAAGGCATGCTCGGCTTAAGGAGTAGAACTTGCCAGATCATGTTAAAGTTAAATTACTGGATGCTCCCTTAAACCAAGACCACCTGTTTGGCAACAAAGCAGAAGTCATCCTCAAAAGGATGGAGGAAAAAGCTAAATCTATGCAAACTGTGAAAGATTTCCTGCAAGTAAAGCCTCCCAGATTTAGTAGGCACTGGACTTCAAAGAATTGGTCCTTTCCAGTCTCTTCCAGGCCTTCTCAGTCCAAACCCAGGGACAGGGTCTAATGCTGCGCACAGGCCTATGCAGTGGGGGGGGGGTGCAGCTTGAGACTGTAACCTAGGTGGTCTGCTGTCCCTGGGACAGCAGACCACCTAGGTTACAGTCTCAGGCTGTGCATAGGCCTAAGCAGTGGGGGGCTTCCACTTCCAAAGCAGGGAGTAGTAAGCCACCCCCTATGGAAAAATGGCACAATGACTTAACCTTCACCCTTCCAAGCCCTGCTCAGCTGCCTGCTCCCTTAGGAAGAAAGCTCGCCCTGCATACAGAAAACTGGGTACTCATTACCCAGCACAAATAAGTTTTGAATATGGTCTCCCAAGGATACAGATTCCACTTCCACACCCTACCAACCCCAAATGATTGGCCAGACCTACCCCCACATCAGTGGGTGGAGACCCAACAGCAGGTTCTCTCTCTTCTAAGTATCAGGGCTATTCATCCTGTCCCAGCAGAACAAAGAGGACAAGGTTTTTATTCATGACTTTTTCTAGTACCCAGAAAAGTCAGCTCCTGGTGTTTTATCGTGGACCTCTCTATTCTAAACACTTTTCTGGTAATCCCAAAATTCAAAATGGTAACACTTCAACAGTTTCTTTCTATGCTAGGCAAAGATGCCTGGTTGGCAACCTTAGACTTAAAGGAAGCTTACCTGCACATTCCAATAAGGGAATCTTACAGGAAATACCTACGCTTCGGGGCAGGCTCCCTGCACTATCAGTTCTCTGCACTTCCCTTTGGCTTATGTACTGTGCCCAGGGTATTCACAAAGTGTCTAGCTCCAGCCATTGCATTCCAGAGAAATATTCAAATATACCCATACTTGGACGATTGTCTGATTTAGGCAGGAAGCTAGGACTTGCTATTGAAACATCTGGCATTCGTAAAGAAACTTCTTACCTCACTGAGGTACACCATAAACGAAAAGAAATTTCAACTAGTACCCTGCCAGCAGATTGTATTCCTGGGAGCAAGCTTGAACACAACTTCCCAGGTGACTTTCCTCACTCCAGAGAAACAAGTTTATTTGACAACCTACTTCAAACTATTGGCCATAAAGCCCCAGCTATCTCCAAGGAAAATTCTGCAAGCCCTAGGGTTCATGGCCTCTTGCATTCTACTAATTCCATATTCAAGACTGCATATGAGGAAACTGCAATGGTATTTAAAAAGCCTATGGTGTCAACATTCTCAGGACCTGGAATCAATGATTCCTATCATTCCTTGTATAAAGACAGAGTTCCTTTGGTGGGCAGAGGCCTGCTACCACAACAAGGGGCTCCCTTTCACTCTGCCCCTTGCTGCCCAAACCCTAACAACAGATGCATCAGACTATGCATGAGGGGCTCACTTTGCAGGGTAGTGCATTCAGGGCAAATGGAGCCCGAGACAGATGCACCTGCATATCAACCGAAAAGAAAAGTTAGTTGTACAGAATGCTCCAACATCCTTCAAAGACCGCATTCTTCAGGAAAACTATTGGTAAAGACAGACAACACCACAGTTATGTGGTACATAAACAAGCAGGGGGGGAACCCACTCATACCATCTCTGCAGACTAGCCATGGCTCTGTGGAACACACCCTTGAGCTACCAAGTGCACCTACAAGCTCAATTCCTGCCGGGCAAGCTAAATTCACTGGCAGACCTAAGCAGAAATCTCATGGACCCACATGAATGGAAACTGGAAACAAAAATATTCAACCTCTTGAGGAACAAATGGGGGACAACAGAGATAGAACTGTTTGCCTCCCCTCAGAACCACCAATTGGACAAATTCTGCATGAGGACTTCCCACGGTTAAGCTTGGAAAGTGGGTGGTCCTGTCCTTTACCTGGGGAAAGCCTCTTGGTTTATGCCTTTCCCCCCTCTGCCTATCCTCTTGAAGGTTTTGCTAAAGATCAAACAGGACAAGCCAAGGACAATACTGATTGCAACAGACTGGCCACGCCAGCACTGGTACCCCCTCTTGCGCAGTATGACACTGCTGAAACCATGGCACCTGCCTCAGACCCCTTCCCTGCTGTCCCAGCAGGCGGGCCAGATTCTGCACCCTCAACTTCAAACCCTGGACCTTGCAGCCTGGCTAATTCCTTGAACTCTCCAATAGCATCACTCAATAAGCAGGTGCTAGATGTCATTCTGGAGGCAAGAAGATCTAGTACTAGAAGATCCTATGCTGAAAAGTGGAACAGATACTGTTCCTGGAGCCAGACTCAGGGGATGGGCACAACTGTGCCCAGCTTACCTCATATTCTTCAGTACTTAACAGAAATGCTCCACAAGGGCCTATCCTTCTCGTCAATCAAAATTCATGCCTTTGCCATTTCAGCACATTATAATAGTGAGCCACCCCTCTTCTCTCACCCCCTGCTAAAGCAATTACTTAGAGGGACCAAGAATTTAAGACCCCCCAGGAGAGCCCCTACTCCAGCCTGGGACCTTAACTTTGTATTGGAAAAGTTCACTCTCCCTCCCTTTGAGCCAGCTGCAACTACAGAGTTGAAATTCCTTTCTTGGAAAACAGCCTTCCTTCTAACCATCACTTCAGCAAGGAGAGTGTCTGAATTACAGGCCCTCGTGGCAGTGGAACCCTTCATTATCTTTCATACAGACAGGCTTTCCCTCGGGACCAATCCTTCCTTTATGCCCAAGATAGTGTCTAGTGTGGCCCTAAATCAGTCCATTCATTTGCCTACTTTTTTCCCTAATCCACAAAACAAAGGAGAATGAATACTGCACTCTCCAGCTGTGCACAGACAATTTATATTTTATTTGGACAGAACTAAGCCTCTCCAAAAATCCAAACAGCTGCTAGTTGGCTTTTCTGCAGGGGCAGAGGGGAAGGCCATTTCAAAGTAAACCATTTCGAAATGGATAGCCCATTGCATTCATTTCTGCTACAAGCACCATGGAAAAACTTACCCCACAGGGGATAAGATCACACTCCACTAGGGCTGCATCTACCTCTGCAGCCTTTCTCATAGGAGTCCCTACCAGGGATATCCTAGAAGGTGCTACCTGGAGCTCTGTACATACTTTCACCAAGCATTACCACATGCCTATTTTTTTCTAAATCCAGAGCTGGTTTTGCCACTGCTGTCTTGCAGGGCTTAATAGCTGGCCATAATGCTCTCTAACTTCCTCCTTCTTTCCTTAGCTTTGGGAATCAACCCAAATGTGATGACTGCAACAGTGAAACAAGAAGAACATAGTACAGTTGTGTACACTTACCATAAATGTAGATGTTCGAGTGTATTCACTGTTGCAGTCCTGGTTAACCTCCCTCCAGCCCCCAGATTTCTCTTGGCTCTACCTTTCCTTCTTGTTTGGCGTATTCTCTTGGCTCTACCTTTCCTTCTTGTTTGATGTATTTAACTTTTCTGGTGTATTTGCTTTTTGATGGAGGTGTACCATAACATATTATTGCTTCCCATTTTGGGGGCAACTGACATCTAGGGCAAGAAAAACTGATGTAATGGCATCGGCTGCATGTTTTATACCCCTGATGACCTGACATCATGGGAAAAGAGGCAGCATCCAATGCAAGAATCCAAGACTCTGGTATTCAGGCCGGCTGAGGGCTACCTGCAGGCATATATAACCCAAATGTGATGACTGCAACAGTGAATACACTTGAACATCTACATTTATGTTAAGTGTACACCACTGTACTTTCTGAGACCAATCTGAACCAAACTATTGAACTTTCATCCTTTTTCAGTAATCATTCTAATAAGCTGGATTACATGTTGTATAAACTTGATGTTCACAGACAACTGAGGTTCTCTTTGGACAGGACAAAAGAATTTAGAAGATCTGACCAACTCTTTGTATCTCATGCTGACACTAAGAAAGGATTACGGGTTTCTAAAGTTACCCTTTCCAAATGGTTAACTGACTGCATTAAATTTATCTACTCTTCAGCGAACCAAACAGAGTATGGTGTGAAGGCACATTCAACTAGAGCCATTCAACAGCAGACTAAACAGATCTGTCAAGAAAGAGAAGTTCCAGATGGTCACTCTTCAGTCAGTACTTCCCTTCTTAGGGAAAGACAATTGGATGTGCTCGATAGATCTACAGGATCCATACTACCATATAAAAATGGCCAGACCATCCAGAGATCATCTGCACTTCCAGCTGGGAGCCAATCATTACCAGTTTCGAGCCCTGCCCTTTGGTCTCACTACAGCCCCCAGAGTGTTCACCAAATGTATGGCAGTGGTCGCAGATCACCTGAGGCGTTTAGGTTTCCAGGTGTTTCCATACTTGGGCGATTGGCTCCTCACTGCCACCACCAGGCATCAGCTAATACAAGCCAGGGACACCACTCTTACTCTTTGGAATCATCTGGGCATTACCATAAATTCAGAAAAATCTGCCTTGTTGCCATCACAACATATCATTTTTATCTGAGCAGAATTGGACACTACCACCACCACTTTAAAACTTCCAGTAGAAAGAATTTTACTACTTCATCAGCAAGTCCAGAACATCATATCCAGAGACAAGGCTCCAGCATCAGAAGTGCTAAAGTTGATAGGTATGATGGCAGCTTCAATAATAGCGATATCGTTAGGTCATATGCACATGTGGATTCTACAATAGCCTTTATTCACTCATTGGACTTGTCAAGATCTCCCAATGTCTCATCTCATTATTGTAACAAATGCATGCAAAAAGGATCTTCGGTGGTGGTTGACCTCTCTTCAAGTAACGATAGGTCGTCCTTTTATCCTACCCTCACCATCGGCCACAGTGACCACAGACGCTTCCCTGATAGGGTGGGGAGGCATTTTCAGGGAAGAACAGCCCAAAGCACATGGACCGAACAAGAGATGCATCTGCATATCAATGTCCTGGAGATGACAGCGGTACTTTTGGCATTGCAGTACTTTCAGGACTCTCTCCCTTTGCGATTCAGACGGACAACATGTCAGTGGTCTGGTACTTGAACAAACAAGGAGGAACCAGGTCGTATCCCCCTTGTCGCGAGGCCCTAAGAGCATGGCAGTGGGCTACATCTACCCAGCGCTTTCTGATAGCAGTGCACATCCCGGGGAAATCCAACGTGCTTGCAGACAAACTGAGCAGGGCAATTTTGTTGCCTCATGAGTGGTCCCTCAAAAAAGAGATGGCTGAGAGAATATTCCAGAGGTGGGACCAGCCTTGCTGTGACCTTTTTGCTTCCCACATGAACACAAAATGCAGAAGCTACTTTGCCCTGATTCCCCCTCCGTGAAATTCCCCAAGAGACACACTCGTACACGATTGGCCTCTGGGTGTCCTCTATGCATTCCCACCAATTCCCTTGATATCCAAAGTATTACAGAAAGCGGGAGGGACCATCATTCTAATAGCACCTCATTGGCCTAGTCAGATTTGACTTCATCTGTTGGAAGAGCCTTGGATTATGGGCCCAGATCCAGACCTTCTGACGCATTCGTCGGGAGCTCTTCATCCCTCACTTCAGTCCCTAAAATTGACAGCTTGTCTGCTCCAATTACCAACATAGCCTGGTTCCATAACCTCTCAAACAAAACGTAGCATATTTTAATATCGTCTCATAAATCCTCTGCTAGGAAGTTGTACCTTAGCAAATGGAGGAGCTTTTCTGTATGGGCTTCTTAGAATAACATTGATCCCTATCAAGCCCCCATTTTTTCTATATTGGAATTTTTGACTATGCTTTTCAACAAAGGAACTGCTGCAGCTGCAGTTTGGGTACAACTTGCCGCCATCTCTCATTTTCACCTTGGCTTTGAAGGATTGAACATAATGTCACACAAGCTAGCCAAAGCCTTTCTCAATGGGACCTTCCACCTCAGACCACCAGTGAAATCCCCTTATACCCCATGGAACCTAAATTTTATGCTTTCACACATTATTCTCCCACCTTTTGAGTCAGCTTCCTCATGGGATTTGAAATTTTTATCTTGGAAGACTATCTTTTTAGTAGGCATCATTTCTGCCCGTAGAGAATCAGAGCTGCAGGCCTTATCCATAAAATCCTCCATGTTTGGTTTTTCATGCTGACAGTGTCCCTGCGAACAATTCCTTCATTTTATCTAAAGTTTGTACTGAAGCTAACCTTAACCAAATGATAGATTAACCAGTGTTTTTCCCCAAACACACCAACAACTTAGAGTATATGCTGCACAAGCTTGATGTTCATAGACAGCTCAGATTTTATCTGGATAGAGCCAAAACTTTTTGTTTCCTTTTCAGATTCTAGGAAAGGTATGCCAGTGGCAAAAACAGCACCATCTAAATGGTTATCTGATTGCATCACCTTCACTTATTCAGCTGCCAATTTACCTTTACAACACAAAATTTAGGCTTTCTACCAGAGCAGTGTCCACATCCTCTGCTTTTTCTCCTAGGCTTCCTATAGACAATATTTGTGCAGCAGCCACGTGGTCAAGACCTCATACCTTTATCACTCATTACAAAGTTGGTAAGGCCTCCAGGGCAGGGCCTCCTTTGGTTCTACTGTCCTGAAGAACATACTCCCGTGAGCCACCCAAGAAAGATGGTACCTGGGACGCTATCCATCTGTAAGAATGAATGGCGAGATAGAACAACTTCATATAAAGAAGTTATGTACTCACCATAGCATTCCATGTGAGTTGTTCATCTCGCCTTCATTCTTACTTCCCACCCTCCTACCCCCTCCAGGGTTTTTCGAGGATCGAGATACTAGTTTTATCATGGTTGCTCAGTCTTTCTATGGGTTTTTCCAAAAAAAGTGATAGAATGACACATGGTATTGTTAGATGCAGCAAACAAGATCTGAGGTAACTCAAGGTGCAAAATGGGATAGGGACTTGGCCTCAAGCTGTCTGAAGACCTCAAGCTTTGTAGTAGGCCGACAAGGACCGAACCCATCTGTAAGAATGAAGATGAGATGAATAACTCACATGGAATGTTATGGTGAGTACATAACTTCTTTTTTTTTTTGCTGTTGGTGTTTGGTTTCTCCGTACTAGTGACAGGATGACAGATAATCCTTCTGGTTTCAAAAAATATCTCTCTTGTGGGCAAAATTTGGATGCCCATGCAAAATGTGTATTTTGCCTAGAGACCTTGCATCTGGATGAAGACTGTTTGCCTATGCTGCTGTTGGGTCCAGATCTATTCTTAGGTTCATAGGTGTGTGCTAAGCTAATGGCCCTGGAGCCTTTACAAACCTAACCCATAGGATTACTCTGACATTGTGCCACCCGACCTTCGTTCCCAGTGCCTCTGTCGAGTAGAGCCACTGGAGTGATCCCTGGGGTCAATTTTCCATTTCCCATCCACTCTTCAAGGTTCCTCTTGAAGAGGGCCAGTGAGGTGCTCTGTTTGACATGTATTGGAAGTCTATTTCATAGCAAGGGCAGTCTCTGGGTTATGAACCTGTTCCTGCACCATGTTCGGTTGATTGTGGTAATGAGGTTTAGATCACTGGAGTGTGTGGTGCGGAGGAATTCGGATTTCTTTTGATATAGCATTTCTGATAGAGCTGGATCGGACATGGCTTTGTAAGTCAAGCAGAGATCGCCTCTAAGTAGGCGATATGAGACAGAAAATAGTTGCAGTTTTTTGATTCTGTCCATATAGGATACGTGTTTAAGGCCTAGGATCCTCTTTGTAAGGTACTTTTGCGGCCTCCAATTGCAGGTGTCTAGTGAGGTACATGCCAAATGGGACATTGTACTCGATGATTGGCCTAATGAGGGAAGATTAGAGGGAGATGATGACCTCTTTCTTCCTGGATGCAAAACCCTTAGTAATGAGATGTGCCACATAGAAGGACTTTCTGACCCACAGTGGCAATTTGTTGGTCAAAAGAGATGCTGCTGTCAACCTATGTTCCCAGATCTCTTATAACACCTTCTGTGTTCAGTGGACTACCATTGATGTGGTAATTCATGGGAACCGGGTTTTTCCCAAAGGGGATGACGATGCATTTTTTTGGCATTATGCTTAAGGCCATGGTTCTGACACCAGTCGTTGGTCTCAGTAAGGCCTTCCTGTAGGATGTTAACATCACTTGGGGAGTTAATTATGGCTTCCAACTTGCAATTGTTTGTGAACTTTGTCAGCCAGAGTCCCTTTGTGTTGGTTTGGACTTCAGAGAAGTAGATACCAAAACAGGAGAGGACCCAGGACCGAACCCTATGGGACACCACTCATGACTGGTCGGCAGTCTGACTTTGGAGTCCGCTACTTTCACACTGTGGGTTCTATCTGTGAGCCAGGTTGCAACCCACCTAGTGATATAGGGGTTGATGCCTAGCTTAGTGAGTTTTTCTATGATTCCTTAATGGGAAATGGTATCAAAGGCCTTGGCCAGATCAAGGTAGGCTGTATGAGCCACCTTGTCTTTATCCACAGCTCTGGTGACTGACTCAAAGACGACAACCAAGTTGAGCAGGAATGATCTACCCTTTACAAAACCAAACTGTGTGGGATCCAAAGTTTGGAGATTCCCTATATCCTTGTTTATTAGGTCCATGATGATGCGTTCCATAGCTTTGCATATCAGACTCGTCAGGCTAATGGGGCGATAATTCCCAGGGTCTGTAGTCACTCCTCCTTTGTGGAGAGGGATGACTGTAGCAGTGCGCCATTCGGTAGGGACAAAGCCTGAGGTGAGGATGTGACTGAACAGGCCACATAGGTGAGGTGCCAGTTCACACTGTAGTTCATGTAGAACACAGCCAGGGATATTGTCAGGTCCCATGGAAGCTGTATTCTTGGCTTTGGACAAGGCTGTTTTAACCTGTGCAGCAGTAATACTGGGTGGCTGGCAATCTGCTGGTATTGTGATTGGTCCTTTGTGGGGGTTCAAAGTTGATACTGAATCTGTCAGCCAGGTATAGGAGGTACCATTGTGCAGTAGCTCAGACCAAATGTGGGTATTGCCATGGAGATTCTTTACATAACTATAGAAGGCCTTGTGGTTGTCTTTACTATATGCTGCAATTCTGTTTTCATGGCTAGCTTTAGAGGATTTGATGAGGGATCTCAACTTTTTGTTGAGGCTGATAAGGGAGTTTTTCCAGTCTTGGGACTTCACCTTATTCCACTTCAGTTTCCTCCTCCTGTTGTAGAGTTTGTTTATGGCAGGGGGACCCCCAGATTGGCTTCCTTTTTGTGGAGGAGAATGTCTTGGTTCTCTGTGGTATGGCAAGATCCATGCATTTGTGTACATGTTGGTACAGTGCATTGGTGTACAATTTGGCAGCCATGCAACTGTTCTCCATTTGCATGGGTGCCGTGAAATTAGCCACCTCTGTTTTTAGGAGCCCAAAGATAGCTTTGGAGAAGTTTTTCATGGTGGTTACCTTTGCGGGGGGAGGAGTTGTGTGGATTTTCAGGGTGGTTAGTTTGTGGTTGGATCTAACTAGGGAGGAGTTAACTATTGGTGTAGAGCAGTGGTCGCCCATGTTAGTAATGACCAGGTCAAGGATGTTGCTACCTCTAGTGGGAGTAAGAGTGAGCTGGTCTAGGGGATTTGAATTGTTGAATTCCAGAAAATGTTTGGCAAATGTATTGGTACACGAGTAGTTTTCCCAGTTAATGGAGGGGTAGTCGAAGTCGCCCAGTATGCGAGTGTTAGGTTGGACCCTGATATTCTCCAGTGTGCTTAGGAACGTGGAGTGTGAGTCGTGGGACATGGTTGAGGCCTATAGCAGGTTATGACCTGAATCGCGGTCTTACCCAATGTTAACTGCATCTGAAGTTTCTCTGATGTGTTATGTTGGGCTACCAGTCTGGAGGTGTGCACATCCTTTATGAATATGGAAACACCACTGCCTTTGGTGCTTCGGTCCAAGTTCTGGGGCCGAAAGGTGTGGAATGAGTTATAGCCTGATAGTGCAGGGGTGCTTTCTGCTGCCTTGAACCAGGTCTCTGTTACAGCACAAATGTTGATGTTCTCCATTTTAAGAAGTGCTACGTGCGAGTGTATTTTGAGATTTAGACTTCTAGCGTTGAGCAGCATGACCCTTCGATTGCATTTGTTTGTAGCTGTTACAGTGGTAATTTGGTCTTTGGATACCGACTAAAAAAGGCACTGTAGGGGTGGCAAGAGCCTTGGCTAGTATCCAGAAGCCCAGGGTTGACAGATGCAGGCCATCTCTGGGAAAGCATCGAGGTCTGTTAGTCATGACATCCCAGGCAGCCATATACTGGATCCCTTAGAATGACACCAGAAACTTAGCCAATTGTTGAAATTAATCATTTTTTTCTTGTACTGTGGTGTCATTCTGTGTTGTTGGTAGGATGCTGCTCAGGGCTAGGGCCATACCCGCCTGAGCTACATAATTCGAGAGCTCCTCCAGGTCTCTTTTCATGTAGTCCAGGGAGGTACATCTCAGATCATTCACACCCACATGTACAATGACAGTTATATTTGTATGTGTTGTTGAGGGACCTGAGTGCCTGCATTATGTGGTGGATCCTGGCAACTAACAGGCAGCTGACTGTTACTTTGTCTTTATTCAACCTAGCGAGTTGGACATTAGTGTGCCTCACTATCGAGTCACCTATGACTAGTGTGCTGGGCATGTTGTTCTGCCTTACGGGCTTTGGTTGAGTGATGCACTGTTTAGGAGAGTTATGTGTCTCGTGATTAGTGCTGTGTTGTGGTGGTCAAGTGCATTTCTGCCTTGGAGGTCTCTGCTGTTTGGGTAGATTTTTATTGAGATCCTCTGCAAAGTTGGGTGTGTGGTTTGTTTTTTTATGTGAAGGCAGTGCTGGTGTGTGTTCTGGAGGGCTGTGTGTTTCGTGTGGTGCAAGTGTTGACCTTCTCCTCTTGACCAGCTATTCCGGTCTTGGCTGGAGAGTGCGTGGCTTCCAGTTTGGATGTATAAGTGCATCCCTTGCAAGTCTGAGTGTTGGGAGGTAAGAGGAGAGGGTTGTTGGTGTACATGAGGCCGTTGCTACATTGCCTCAGGATGCCCAAGTTCACCAGGTTAATAGGAGAAAGCACAGGGAACTGACCTTTAGACATGCCTGGATGGGTGGGTATTAATAGTAAATACTGGAGCTGTTTCCTTATAGAACATTTAAGTGTTAGTAGCACTTTTGTGTGCTACAATAATTGCTACAAGAAGTCTGTTAAGGTGATAGACTGATGTGCTCGATAGACCTTTTGGGGCTAGTCATTTCCATTTCAGAGGCCTGCACTTTGGTGTCACCACAACCCCTGAGTTTTTACCAAATGCATGGCAGTGGTTGCACCTCATCTCAGACTGTAGTGGCAGTTGCACTGCAGTAAGAATATTAGAAAGGCTAACCGATTGTTTATATCCTTCTGTGCTGCTAGAGTTGGGTAAAGGAGTATCTAAAGTAACACTTTCACGATGGCTCTCTGACTGCTTTACTTATGTTGATAAGGAAAAGGGGCTATCCTCTGACAGGCAGTCCTGTGGCTCATTGTACTAGATCAATTGCTACTTCAACTATCTTTTTCTCAGAAGTTCCAATTGATGATCTTAGTGAAGCTGCTGCTTGATCTAATGTCCATACTTTCATATCTCATTATAAAGTGGACTTGTAATCTAAGTCCAGTGCATCTTTTGGTTCAGGTTATCCTCTGGAATATCCTTCCATGAGGCATCCCAAGGTTTGTGTAAGCTGGGGACTCTGTCCCATATGTTGAGGACAAGATGGAAGAGACGACATTGGATATAAAAGTGATGTACTTAACATAATAGATCTGTGTTGTCTGCTTCTGTTCTCCACAAATTTCCTTTCTCCATCCCCCTTCTGGATCTCATTTCATATTCCTTTGATTCTGGCGAGAGTTCATTGATATATTAACAGCCTTGTCATGTTATTGGTATATACGGTATTCCAGGAGTACCTTTCTGCATCTTCTGGGAGTGTTCCCTGTATTTTATTGGTTGTGATTTTCCTTATTGTAGGAAGTGGGCAAACTCTGAGTAAATTCAGTGCTAGGAGGGGATTATAGATAAGGGAAGGATCCTGAGCCTTAGATCCAAAGTTTGAGCATCTGAAGTCAAATCTGATTGGATCTGAAGTACCCACATGTTGAGAAGGATGGAAGCAGTCAACACAGATCTATCATTATAAGTACATGGCTTTTGTTTTAATAACTCCCCTGAAAAAATATCGTTTATTTGTTTTTGTAGAGGGTCTCATTGTATTATTAACAAAGGTCTGTGAATATCCCTAAAAAAGCTACCTTAATGTTGAATTTAAATCTTTAATCTCTTCACTGTTCAAAGACAAAATGAATGATAGCATCATGCCGCTAAGATATGGACTGGCAGACTGTCTTGCTTCTGTTGACTTCCATTTGCAGTGTGGTAGTTATTGCTGCCATGGTTTATGTTCACAGAGGCTGCCTCACTGTATGCATCTCTTTTTTTTTTCTTTTATATTTTTAGATAGGTTCATTACAGGGTTATTTCATCACTGAAGTAGAAATTTTCAGTATTTCATTGGTGCCTTAAGGTCTGCAGCAAATTTACTGCTGTGCTTATTGGTAACTGGAAGCAACATTTTGCGTTCTTTATATTGCTAGTTTATGTTCTACTAAAGGAGAAACTACAGTCAGACTTTCTGAAGTACTACTCCTTTACAGTTATTGGAGTAATTTGCTGCAGTTCTATTTAGGCCATGCTGAACACATCAACTTTATCAGTTATCCCTGCAGGTAATTGGATCACAACCATCATTAAAGAAAACTGAAAGTGCAACATTTTTGTCTTGGTTATATTTAGCATTTTGGCTGTAGTTGGTATGGAATGTTAGAAAACTTTAAGTATGGTTTCTAGTTGTTAAAAAAAAAAAAAAAAGCGTTGTGCAAGTAAATATAAGCTGTAGTTCTCAAGATTACAGTTGTGATTAACTTTATTGAACACGTAATCCTCTTTAGTGAGTAGGAAATGCATGATATATCTGTCTAAAATCCTGAACTCCGTACAGAGAAAACCTACTGCAGTATTCCAAAAGGTCTTTTATAGTTTTTGATATAGTATGTGAACTTGTTTCAGGCAGTTTGAGTCACCATTTAGTGTGCGTCTCCTTTTGCATGTAACCTAAAAAAGTTTGAGTAGTGTTGTTATTTATGTGTATTTTATGTTTCCTTGACTATTGTTACACAATTTTTGAAACCAGAGGTACCCCCAAAAAACAAACATGGGCTCTGTTTGTACGAGATTAAGTATAACAGAGCCACCCCTAGCATCATACTGAGGGGCCTTTTGGGAGCTTTACACACTTTTCTCTTGACTCTGTTAGATTGCTTGTGGTGAGCTGGGCAAAAAAAAGGAAATGCACATCTACTCTCTTGAATTATTATGACAGTAGTTTTGGAGTGTATATATATCCATATATGCATATATCTCTAACCTGTTAGTAAAAATAAATGCTCAAACAGCTGACTTCATAGCTGCTAAGTTGCAGCTGAAAGACTGAATTGAATGCATGGTTCATCAAACTGAATATGGCTCACTTGATTAAAATGATTCTATGTTTAGGTGGAAATGTCTAGACTGGGAAGTACAGGATCTCTGTCTTTGTTAGTCACTAACACAGACTCTGTCAATTCCAACTTCCTGCGAGTGATGCTGGGTATTATTTTGTGAGCTTGTTTTTGGGATGGTGGTCTTGTTTGTCCTTGCATTTGTGGTGCAAACCACCAACATTATTCTGTAATCAGAGCAGTGCTGCATGTGATGATGAAAGGGTACCAGAAGCGGGTATCAGGCAGAAGGCTTGAAGTGGCTGTACTAAGTTCAAGAGTGAGGGACAGAGATTGAGTGGTGGTAAAGAAAGTCTTTTTGCTGCCAATAATAAGCATACTTTGTCTTTCTAATAATCTTCCAACAATCACCAATACTCTAACAAGATCGCTCCTTTAATAAATTAGTGCTTTTTATCTGATGAAGTTCATTGCAAATGTATGATTGAAAGCACTAATCTGTTAAAGGAGCAATTTTGTTGAAGTATTGGTGATTGTTGGATTTTGTTTTGTTCTTTGTTGTCAGCACTACTCACCGATTCGACAATATGTGATCTTTATCTTTGCAGTACATCCTGTTTAGTGACCTTGCTCACTTGACATCTAGGCACTTGCTTCTTTACTGTTTCAGTAGGCAGTGCTAGCAAGCTTGTTTAGTAATGCAAAGAATGAAATCCATTTGTATGTCTACTGAACTAGAATTAGTGGGAGTTGTGGGCATTGCGTTATTTACTAAATGGAGCTTCATGCATATGTAACAGAGAGCCCATATTGACTAGGCAGTAGTGTAGGTGAATATGCATTGAATCACAATCCTGATCATCTGTGATGATGACAGGAAGCTTTGATGGGACTGAGAAGTACTGTTTGCCCAATCTCTGCTTTCCCACAGTTCTCGGGACTACTGTTTGCTGTCTGTGAGACACACATGTCGGTGTTTAGAAGCAACACGTATACAAATCAAATTATGTACCATTTTTCTCATGCACATATTGCCCCTTAGTCTGTGGCTCACTCGTGCATCCATTAGCTCAGTGTGCAAATCCAGGCCAGGAGCTTGGCTGCAGTGATGTTTCTGCATGGAGCAAAACAGAGAAGCAGCTGATGTAGTGAAGGGGGCAGCCGCTCCAGGTGCAGGGTGTCAGGGGCACAGTCAGTAGTATTGACACTGAGTTACTGCATTTTTTTGCCTCAATTTAAGTTAGATAGCTAGCTCCATCTTTGGTGGTAAGGAATCAAGCAACAGCATGACGTAATTAGTTTGAGACTCAGTCAAATACCTTCCAGTGAAAGTAGTGGGTTGATAGTGGATGAAACTCCAAAAAAGATAAATTACCACTTGGAAAGGCTGTATATTTATTTTTATTTATTTCACTGGTAGCAGCCTAATCAGCCCAACCCAGCTCACAATATAGGCTGAATCCAGAATGCTTAAAAGAGGAAAGGAAACGTCAGACCTGGGGGTAATTCCCAAATCCAGAATGTCTGAATTGAGGCCAGGAGGCAGACAAAGTGCATTAGAGGGATATACGAAATGGTGTAAGAGGGAGAATTCTGGCATGGCATCTTGGAGTTATCAAGCACTATTTTAATTTCTAATGCAAGGTCATAAGATTAAATAACTTTGTAATGCATGGAGTGTCATGTTGAAGCTCCAAAATCAGGAAAAAGATAAACTTGTTAAGCTCTTCCCTAAAAAAAGCTCCAATACTGGCAGCACTTAAGGGTGATTAACAAAATGTGAAGGATACCATAGGTGTTGTAAAGATCAACTCTCGCACCTAGGGACTTGCTGTGGATAATTCATGCCAGTAAAACAGAGTGACAGAAAATATAGTTTTTAAAAGCTGTTGGAGCTTTAGTGTGCTTTGCTTACAAAGTGTTGCAGAATGAAGTATCTAACAGTATTTAAATGCTATTTTACCTTCTGCCAGAGGAGCGCTTTGTTGCTGTCTTCTCTACCTCTTAATTGTGCCTGCTTTAGCCCAATGCCCCTGATTCCTCATATTTTGCCTTGTCCCCTCATAAAAGTTTTGATTTTCTGTTAAATCATAAGGGATTACAGTCAATGATGCCAGTCATTAAACTTTCATACATGTTGTTCAGAAAATGCATGTTGATGCAAAACCTGTTAACTTATGTGAATTAGAGTAATATTTAAAACATTTCTCTGATTTTGATTTTTTGCCCCCCCATTATTTTTGGATTTGTCCAGAATTCTTAAGTAGAGAAGCTGAGAGAAATACTGCCGTCTGTCTGACCACACTTACTAAATACTTTACTAGCTACCAATAAAACATTGTGCTGTTATACTTTTTGTAATTAGAATAGATAAAGCCCCAAGCACTGCAAAGAATTATGAATGGGTCTCTGATTGTAACTGTTACACCATCTCAGCATGGATTCCCACATGTCCCTCTTAGTCCCTCTGTCAAGGTGAATTTCTCAGCATCATAATCCTCTGTTTTTAGTACAGAAATCACACCTCATTCATTAAAATATGAATTAAAAGCAAGAAGTATGGTGGCTCAAAGGAGGGTGCTTAAAGTAAGAAATAAGTTGTGAATAAAAGCTTCAGGTTATAGCTTCAATCAAAGATGGTCCGAAGTAAAAGAGCCGCAAGCTTTAGTATGGATCTGGCATCTACAGATGGGAGAAAACTATAATTATTTTAGTGAGATATTGGTAATTGGGACCTTGGAGGACTATGTGAAATCTTGCAGTAACAGACTGGAAAAGAATGAAAAATGTTTTCTGACCATGAGACACTGAGCAGTCACTTAAAGAAGATGTTAATGAAACTACGTTGAAACTTGCCTTAGAAAGCAAGCCAGAAGAGCAACAGGAGAAACTGGTAGAAATAGAAGGCAAATCCAGAAGGGAGAGAGTTTGTCCTAGAAAAGCCTGAAGAGGAGAACTGCCTGAGTTTTGGGAGAGAATTCCTCTAAAAGTGGGTGGGCTTATGTTTACAGGGTGTACTGCTGAACAGTGCACATCAAGTTTGTATGTCTAGCATTTTGCAGAAGAGGAAATAACCCAGACCTGTCCTAGTCAGTTTTCAAACATTTCAGCTGAAAGAGCAAACTTTTAACCAAATGGATTAGCTTTTAAAATTTGGAGATGCCCGAGTGCTCGTGGATAATGACCTGTTTTAGCACAAGGAGGAAGAGAACTCTATTTGTTCTGTTAATGCAAATCTACAGAGGGGAAGGAATGAAATTCAAACTCTGGCATCCTGCCTTTTTTCTCCGTAGGAGGGGTAAAAATATTTTTGAAGCTGAAGCAGCTGTTATTGAAGAATAAAAATGGAGACGTGTTACTGGGAACAGCTTAGGGTAGGAGACCCACAAATCTCATGAGATGAAGAAAAGTGTGCCCTCCAATATGATAACATGTTGTAAAAACTGGAAAATGGTTTCACAAATGTCTGCTCTAGCACAGTTCTTGACAGATTAAAGAACAAATCTGACAGAAAACAGAACTGGCTGAAAAATGGAAAACCAAATGAGAAAGAAAAACCTCAGTGAATTTAGAATGAAGGAGATGGATCGACATATGTGTACTAGCCAGATGAATCGCAGAGTTGAAGATGTTTAGAATTTTTGCTTGAGAGCTTCAGCATAGGTATTTTTCTACATGGAATACATGGCAAAAATGTTCCTTCAGGCCAGTAATTTATTTTGGAGGTGTTCAAAAGTGAAATTAGTGAATTAATGGAAAATATTTTAGAAATGCAGTGAGTTAACAGATTTTAAACGGGGAATTTCTATGTATACGGATCTAGTTCTAAACCTTGAAATCCCATATAATCAAAACTAATTTTCACGAGATGAAATCTGCGAAGCCTTGAATACCCGAATGACAAATTTTTCCCAGGGTAAGTAAACACTTTCTCAAACTTAAAACACACACCGTAGTAAATAAAACCCACCTAGGTGGGTGGCTACACCCCCATCCCCCAAATATATTTACCAGCTCTGGGATCACAGGACAGTAGAGAAAATGACGTGTTGGGCAAGTGTTCACTACCTTGGGAAAAATTTGCCATTCTGTAGCCAAGGTTTCGCATTGATCATCTCATGAAAATGAGTTTCGATTATACGGGATTTTGAGCTTCAGAAGGGTGATCCATACATATATGCATTTTTAGTAGGAAGACTGAATTAACAAATGGATTTTTCTGCTTAGGTATGACCAGGGTCACTAGAAAATGGCAAATATATGTGTATATGAGAATGTAAGGAAATGTTTTGCAGGCATTGTTGGAGGAGTACCCCACTACCATGCAATAATATAGCAATAACCCACGCCTGGGTGTGGGTAATGCTAAATTTACCCACGGTTGGCGTGGTTTGGTCCCGAGGGCGAAGCCCGAGCAACCAAACAAAGCCAACCGTGGGTAAATTTAGCATTACCCACACCCAGAAGTGGGTTATTGCTATTATACCATGACATTATTTAAGAAAAGAAACTATTACTTTTCTTAAATAATGGCATAGTATAATGCCTGTTTGCTGCCCTTCCGCAGATGTCTGGCATCCGCGGTTCTGATGTACTGCGCGCCGCGCAGTACATCAGAGTTGTGGGCAAAAGCAACGGAGAAAGCAAGATCTCTGTTGCTTTTTAGTGTTTTGCTATGTTAAATGAGATTAACATAGCGAGACAGTTTTAAAATAAGCAACGGAGATGTCCGTTGCTTATTTTAAAACTGTCTCGCCATGTTAAACTCATTTAACATAGCTTAAACATTAAAAAGCAACGGAGATCTTGCTTTCTCCGTTGTTTTTAACATTGCTATGTTAAATGGGTTTAACATGAGACAGCTTTAAAATAAGCAACGGAGGTCTCCGTTGCTTATTTTAAAGCTGTCTCGCTATGTTAAACCCATTTAACATAGCGAGACAGTGTTTTAAAAAAACAAGTTATACTAATGGAAAAAAGTCCGGGCGACCGGACCTTTTTCCATTAGTATAACTTGATTTACAATGGGCACGCTGGCCAATCAGCGTGCACGTTTTGGGGGGGTCATGGTATAATTTGTCATATTATATGCTACAGCTTATATTAATCACATTTGCTACTGGATAAACATGCTGTTATGTGTAAGCACTTTCATCTTGAGTTTTCCTTAAAAGCGGTACAGACTAAGGTTTGCACAGCAAAAGCAGTGTAATACATATATCAATAAACTCTACAATAAAAGAAAATTCCTCTGTGTTCAGATGATCAAATGTTCCACTTGATAAGATAACATCTGAAAATTGAATAGAAACTTGAAAAATTCTATCAGGTCTACTAAAGCAGCCCATGAATCTAGGTTGACTTCTGAAGCTAAGGACAGTTGAAAATTATTCTTTATCTATGATAGGAACTAAGAAATAACACCCAGCAGTGCTCTGATCTTATTCATAATGACACCACCTACTCTGATCAGTAGGCATTACCAATATACTAGTAAACAAATTCAGTGCAAATTGTACCCCACTACTCAAAGCCCACTTATCCCTAACTCTCCGATCCTTCCATCATCACTAAAGAACAGTTACTGAAGGTGCTCTCCAAGTTTAAAAATACTTCATCAATGGGACCTGACAATATATTTGGCTTTATTTATTTTTATTTATTTTGACATTTGTTAACCAGTTTAGTACGACTGGGCAAGTAGCTCTTTCAGCGGAGGCCCGGGGAGAAATGCTCCAAAATAACACAAGTAACAAAAGTGATCATATGGCAGAGTTTTAAAACTAAGCAAGAACTTATAAATTTATAATATGTCTAAGAGTAAGATATGAGAAAATGCTAGAAAAGGTCATTAAATTGTAGAGTAAAAAGTTATAGACAATAGAAAGCAATGTACATAACATTTTGACAAGTTTGCAAGACAAACAGAACAATTATATTACAAATATTAAGAATATGTAGGAGAAAAACCCAAGGCAAAAAAACTATTTCCAAAGACTACATCTGTGGAAGCTATAAGAAATACTGACTTATAAGTAGACTTTTTTGAAGTAGGGGCAGAGACAGCAGGCAGAAATGGTTGCTGCAGTAGTAGTAGAGGAGGAGAGGTGGATTAAGTTGGGTCATAGCATAGGCAAGTCCATGATAAACAGACAGTATCCTTTAGAGTTGTTTTGAAAGAGTTAGGATTTGAGATATGTTTACACTTACATGAAGTTTATTCCAAGCATTTGCCACTGAGTAGCTGTAGAGGAGTTTACCAATATTTTTATTGGGCACATACACTTGTAGAAGATGCTGTCGGGAGATACGGGGAGCCCGTTTGGGAGTATAAGGCTGGATGAGGGTAGAGAGAGAGGGGCAGGAGAAGGATTTGTGTAGTATAGAATGAGCCAGGAGAAGCTGTGGTATTGGGATTTGATGATGAAATTCCAGCCACTGCAGGTGTTTTAAGGCTAGGGAGTGGTGACAGAGGTAGGGCTGGTTTGCGGCAAATCTTACAGTTTTGTTATAGGTGAGATATTCTTCGTGTTTCACTGTTGCAGTCATCACATTTGTTATCCCTGCCAGGATAGCCCTTGGCCGGCCCGAATACCAGAGACTTAGTATTTCTGTGTCAGTTGCTGTCGCTGGAGGACTGATGTCAGGTCGTCAGTAGTATAAAGTGAGGCAGCCGACGCTATTACATCAGTCTTTCTTGCCGTGGAGCCCGAAGCAGAAGCAGTTTGCACGAGTGCTGGTCGGCCACTACCTTAGTTTTTGTCTACCGAATTGAAGTTGAAGTCTTCTAAAGCTAAGGATCTTTTTTTCGTGCACTATCCAATGTCAGAAAAAGTTAATAATTTGTCTCGCCTGTGGAAAGCAAATACACCTAGACTTCCACTCTTACTGCATCACTTGTTTAGCCCCAGACCACAGTGTCCCTCGTTATCGCTTCTGTACTTTGTCCAATGCCAAAACTGTCTGTCGTTGGGCCCTTGTAGCAAGATATTTTCGCTTACAGTCCTTGAATTCCGATTTGGCTTCCATAAGCCATCTAACAGCAGATCTTCTGAAAAAACGTAAAGATAAAGACAGAGATAGACCGCACAGGTCCAAACCTACCGACAATGCTTCCGTTAAGCTAGTCGTCAGTTCTCCGGTACTTATTGAGGTGCTTTCGCAGCCCCTGATACCCGCTTCTGTTGATTCGCAGGCCACTACTGAGACCCTTTCGTAGTCCGGTATGCCGCAGAACTCTTCGACTAAGGATCCTGCGGTCGTCCCTACCTTGGATGAGTCCGGAGCCGCTGAGCAGGCACTGGCTTCCGAGGAAGTCCTTCATACTACCGAATCTCGACACAAACCGGCGTCTTCTTTCGTAACTACCGTTCTTTCTAAAACTACCAAGTTGCTTATGCCCAGGGTATGAACCACACCCAAGAAACAGGTGACCCACTCTCAGGCCCCTGCTACCTCACCTCAGTCTGAAATGGTTAAAATGGTGGAAGACCTTATCATGCTGATCAGGGGAAACCAAGTTACCCCCTCCAAAAGGAAAAAAAGGTTTGTCCCCTATAGTTTTGTCTGAAAAAGAGTCAGATGAATCTGATGCATCTGAATATGAAGACATGCAACCCCTCTCCACTTATGAAGATTCTGATGCAGAGGATTCCATTCCTTCAGCCTCTCCCCCAGAGGGTTCCATTCCTTCAGCCTCTCCCCCAGAGGACTCCATTCCTTCAGCCTCTCCCCCCAGAGGATTTTTACTTTGGGGAAACCCTGCATACTTTTAAGGGAGCATTTCCAATGGGAGAGTCAGGACTACTCTCAGTCTAAAAAGAGACTCAGGGAATTCCTAGATCTTCCACAACACAGACCCTTGGCCATCCCCCCAGTCTTGGATGTTGTGGAGGATGTTTTCCTCGAATCCATCTTGAATCCTGACGCCCTTCCTCCTGCTCCCAGAAAACCAGACAGGTACTATAGAGTCCCTGACTCACACAAATATCTTTTCAAAAATCCTACAGCTGACCCTGAGATAATTTCTCAAGAGCCAAAAGGAATTAAAGCAACCTTTGCTAAGAATCCCACCCCCTCAGACAGGGATTCCCGAGCATTGGACAGATGGGGTAAAAAAGTATACACCTCAGCTACTCTTGCTATCAGGGCCCTAAATTGTCAGTTCCATATGCTGAAATTTCAGCAACATACCTTGGAACTCCTTAAACAAAAAATGTCTTCTTTTTCTGCTTGGGCAGAATCTAAAGATTTACAAGAGTTAATGCATTCTGCAAGTCAAGTAACTAAACACACCTTGCACTGTGGCCCTAGAAGCTTCTTGCAGGGCAGCAGTCACTGGATCTGTCAGTAGAAGGCATGCATGGCTTAAAGAACAGCCCCTGCCAGACAGTGTCAAATCGAAATTGTTGGATGCCCCCTTGCACAAAGATAACTTATTTGGCACTAAGGCAGAAGAGAGATTTCTTGCAGGTCCAGTAGACATTGTCCCTCCAAACACTGGTCCTTTCCTGCTCCCACTAAACTGGCCCAGCTTAGACTCCATGGAAGCAGACCCCCCCCCCCCCGACAGCAGCCCCAGGGAATGCAGAGATCTAAGCAGTGGACTTCCAAAAAACATCTAAGCCAGAGAGTTTTAAGCTACCCCCTTACGGTAAGAACTCACAATGACTCAATTCCTCCACCCCTCCCTCTGCCCACCGTTACTTACCCCTAGGAGGAAAACTCACCTTTCACTCGAGCACCTGGGCCGCCATTACCAAGGATCACTGGGTTCTGAACATTGTATCTCAGGGATGCAAATTTTCCTTCCAACCCCAAAAGGGTACCCAGATCTACCACCAAATCAGTGGGCAGAGGCTCAAAAGCAAATCCTTTCCCTGCTGTCTATGAAGGCAGTAGAGCACGTTCTTGCAGAACAGATAGGCCAAGGTTTCTATTCCAGACTCTTTCTGGTGCCCAAAAAAGAGGGCACCTGGCATCCCATCCTCGATCTATGCATTTAAACACCTTGCTAGTGATCCCAAAGTTCAAAATGCTCACCCTCCAACAGCTGCTACTCATGCTCTCCAAGGACGCTTGGATAGCCACCCTGGATCTAAAAGAGGCTTACCTCCACATTCCTATCAGGGAATCATGCAGGAATTATCTCCGCTTCAGAGCAGGATCTGAACACTTTCAGTTCTCTGCGCTTCCCTTTTGCTTATCTGCTTCTCCCAGCGTTTTCACAAAATGCCTGGCTCTGGCCATTGCCTTTTGCAGACAAAGAAGTATTCAGATTTACCCATACTTAGACTGCCTTATTCAAGCAGACAGGAAAATCTGCTCAAGCACCTGGCCTTTGTAAAGACCCTACTAACCCCCCTAGGGTACATGGTCAACGAAAAGAAATCCAAACAGGTGCCCACCCAAAGGATAGTCTTCCTGGGAGCAAGTCTGGACACAGCATTCCAGATGACATACCTTACTCCAGAGAAACAAATTTTCCTGACAGCCTACTTCTCTCAACTAGCCACCAGGCCCCAGCTATCTGCAAGGAAGATCCTGCAAGCTCTGGGCTTCATGGCATCTTGCATACTACTCATTCCATATGCCAGACTGCATATGAGGAAACTTCAGAGGTACCTAAAGAGCCTTTGGTGTCAACACTCTCAAGACCTGGAAACTCTTCTACCTATACTTCCTTGCCTCAGAAAATATTTTCTTTGGTGGGCAACAGCATGCTCCCACAACAAGGGAATGCCTTTCTCCCCACCCCCTGCCATCCAGACCCTCACCACAGGCACATCAGACTATGCTTGGGGTGCACACCTGGCCGGCAGGTGCATACAGGGCCAATGGAGCCCACAGCAAATCCCTCTGCACATCAGTCAAAAAGAGATGATGGTTGTGCAGCACGCCTTGATAGCTTTCAAGCCCCTTCTCTCTCTAGGGGCTCTCCTGATCAAAACAGACAACACCACTGTGATGTGGTACATCAACAAGCAGGAGGGACTCACTCCTATTCTCTATGCAGGCTCGCCATGACCCTTTGGTACATAGCCTCTGCCATGGAACTACACCTGTTAGCACAATTCCTACCAGGCAATTTAAATGGGGAACCCTGAAGGTCGACCTCTTTGCCTCCCACACCAACCATCAGCTCAGGAAATTCTGTACCAGGGAGCATCACTGCATGGCTTGGAAAGTGGATGCCCTGTCCTTCCCCTGGGTCAGTCTATTGGTCTGTGCCTTTCCTCCCCAACCTCTCATACCTAGGGTACTGCTCAAAATAATGGAGGAAAAACCAAGGACCATTCTTATTGCTCCAGACTGGCCCCAGCAGCACTGGTACCCCTTGCTGCGCAGCCTGTTCATGCTACCTCCATGGCATCTTCCTCAGATCCCAAACCTCCTGACCCAAAGGGTAGGGGAATTCATGCACCCCCAATTACAAACACTCATTTTGGCAGCTTGGCTTATTCCCTAACCCCGAACCAGTCTGCCAACCTCAGTAAACCGGTTCTGGATGTTATCCGTGAGGCCAGACGTCCTAGAACCAGAAATTCTTATGCTGATAAATGGAAAAGGTTCTGCACCTGGATCCAGGCTAAGGGAGTCAATACGGCATAGTCCTACTTCCCTCTCATCCTGGATTACTTAGCTGACCTACTACACAGTGGCCTCTCTTTATCCTCTATAAAAATTCATGCCACTGCTGTTTCTGCTCACTTTCCCACTGAGCAGCCCCTTTTCTCACACCCTTTGATCAAACAGTTCCTAAGAGGGGTTAGCAACATGAGACTACCCAGAAGGGCACCAACACCAGCTTGGGACCTTAACTTTGTATTGGAAAAGCTAACCCTTCCCCAGTTTGAACCAGCTGCTTCTGCAGAGCTAAAATTTCTCTCCTGGAAGACAGCATTCATCTGGCCATCACTTCAGCCAGAAGAGTCTCTGAGCTGCAAGCACTCATGGCTGTGGAACCCTTCATCATCTTACATGTAGACAGGGTATCCCTCAGAACTAACCCATCCTTCATGCCCAAGGTGGTGTCCAGTGTGGCTCTCAATCAATCCATTCATTTGCCCACTTTTTTCCTAATCCCCAGAACAAGGGGGGAAATATTCTTCACTCTCTAGATGTGCACAGACAGCTCAGATTTTATCTAGACAAGACTAAATCCTTCAGAAAATCTGATCAATTGCTGGTTAGCTTTCCTACAGAGGCAGAAGTCAAAGTCATCTCCAAACAAACATTTCCAAATGGATAGGTCACTGCATCCATTTCTGCTACAAACAGCATGGAAAGCCTCCCCCAAGGGGTTCAGGACACACTCCACCAGAGCAGCCTCAACCTGTGAAGCTTTCCTCAGAGGAGTCCCCACCAGGGACATCCTGGCGGCTTCGACCTGGACATGTTTTCACACTTTTACCAAGCATTACCACCTGTCTCTCTTCTCCAAATCCAGGACAGGGTTTGCCTCTGCAGTCTTGCAGGGCATCCTAGTCAGCCCCTAGTTTCCTTGACTGCTTACACCCTTTTCCTCAGCTTTGGGAATCAACCCAAATGTGATGACTGCAACAGTGAAACACGAAGAACATAGTACACTTGTGTACACTTACCATAAATGTAGATATTCGAGTGTATTCACTATTGCAGTCCTAGTTTCCCTCCCTCCATCCCCCTTTCTTATATTTCTCCATTTATTACCATTCTAACTTGTTGTTCTCCTTTCCTTGCAAGGGACATATTGGTATTTATTTTCCACTGGTGGGGTTCTTCCACCAGAACTTAGCCTCCTACGTGGGGCCTCCTGACAGGTTAGGGCAAGAAAAACTGATGTAATGGCTTCGGCTGCCTTACTTTATACTACTGACGACCTGACTTCAGTCCTCAAGCAATAGGAACTGACAGAAATACTAAGTCTCCGGTATTCAAGCTGGCTGAGGGCTACCCTGGCAGGGATAACCTAAATATGATGACTGCAACAGTGAATACACTCTAACATCTACATTTATGGTAAGTGTACACAACTGTACTGTCTAGTTTAGATGGAAGGTTGGCTTGGATGTTAGTGAGAATGGAGGCTGCATAGAGTAAGGTGGGAAGTAGGAATGCTTGTGCAAGAGAGAGCTTAGAAGCATTTGTGAGGAATCTTTTATGCCTGTATAGCAGGCCTAATTTTTTGTGTCTTTATAATGCACTGCTGAATGTGGAGATCAAACCTAAGTTGGTCATCGATAGTAACTCCTAGCAATTTAGTGTGAGGTTCAGCAGTGATAATAGTGTTGTTAAGGGAGGAGCAACTAAAGGTGTCTTTGTGATGTTGGAGAGATTTTGGGAGAAATAGAAGTTTAGTTTTCTTTGGATTGAGTAGCAATTGGTTGGAAGTTTGCCATTTTTCAAGAGAGTGCAGAAACTGTTGGATGAGGGTGTGAAGGTAGGTGATATTGTCAGAAGAGGAGATTATTGTAGAGTTGACAGTGTATTGTATGACAGAAGAGAGTAGACAGGAAGAGTGTAGGTCATTAGTAAAGATATTGAATAATAGGGGTCCAATGATGGAGCCTTGGGGTACCCCAGTTTGAACAGTTAAGAAAGGCGAGAGGTTAGATTACCATTTAACTGCTTAGTATCTGGAGGAGAGATAGCTGGATAACCAAGAAAGTGTAGGGTTGGAGAGATTAAGTGTAGCTAGTAGTGTCCCTTCAGTGGGACACAGTGTCGAAGGCTTTGGAAAGGTCCAGAAACAAACAGGAGATTAACTTGTCATGAGAATTTGCAATAGAATTAGTGAAAGATATCAGAGCAGTCGCTGTGCTGTGATGTGGGCAGAAAGCATACTGTGTAGGGGTAAGGAGATTTTCTAGGAGTGGGTAATCAAGGAGCTCTTTATGGATGCATTTTTCAAGAAGTTTAGATAGAGGAGATAGCATGGCAATAGGCCTAAAGTTTGAGTTGCCACCTTTATACAAGGGCATAACAGGATTTTTTTTCCAGATTTCAGGTACAGTGTTTTCTTTGATTGACCTGTTGATTAAGATGAAGATGTGGTAGGCAATAGAATTGGCAGGAAGATTTAGGAATTGGGGGGGGGGGCAGGTTATCAGCTGATGGAGAGCAATGTTTTAAGTTTTCTATGAAGTGACTTGATATATGGCTGTTTATTAAGCAGTACAAAACAAGCCCTGGAAGAGACTCACCTTAAACTATTTAACCTGAATTTGGCCATGGTCTTTGTCCCTGCGGTTTGGCACACAACAGTACTAATGTCACTTCACAAAGGTGGCCCCACCACTGATCCTGGTAATTATAGGCCTATCACCTAGGCGAGTTTTATTTGTAAAGCTATTGAGCAAAAATCTAGCCTGATAAACTGATATAAATATCTCATCAGGCTAAATGCCAGTAATTTGGCTTTGTCAAGGATAGATCCTCTCGAGTGAATTTGGTTAACTTCTTTCAAAAGGTAACCCAGGCAGTCTTTATTTGCATACAGAATACCTTGACCAGGGCACGGCATTTTACACCATCCTCTATGCTGTCATAGTGAGTTTAATGCATTATATATAGATCCCTACATAAGGCTGGTAGCAAAAGACAGAGAGCCTGTACACTGTAGGTAGCAGCTGCCTTATCAAAGAGTATGAAAGTGACTGGTGGTGTACCACAGGACTCTGAGCTAAAACCTCTTTTGTTCAGAATTTACTTTTCTGATCACCAGACCATGAACCAAGACCTCTGGCTAAGCAAGTTTTCAGATGACTGCAAACTGGAAGTCATTGACAAGTCCCTTATGATGCCAAAGCTTTTCAAGAAGAACTTCAATTTGTAAATATATGGTGTAGTAAAATTTGGGCTCAAATTAAACTCTAAAAGGTATAGTATTGTCACATTTGGTAAACCCTCCCTCCCACTATACATTATAGAGAACATCCCACCCAAAAATGAAAATGTAGTTAAAGACCTTTGAAGTTTGGCTGATAACTTTCTCTCTTTTGATTGTCATGTAACAACAGTAGTCAGAAAGTCCTTCTACTTAGCACAGCTAATTGCAAAAGGAATATCATACAGATCTAATGAGGTCACTGTCCCCTTATATTCAGCATTGTTTAGGGCAGTCATTGAATACAGTTGCCCCCTTTGGGATGTACTTCACTAGACATGTCAAATTATAAAGGCCCCAGAGATTCTTAACTAACATCATCACTGAATTACAAGAAAAAATCTAGAAATACTTTATCTGATATTGTCATTTTCATTGATTCCTCATCAGTTGGGTTTGAATCCGACCCTCTGATCCGACTCAGCCACTTCTTCCAGATCGTAGAATACTTGAACTCTCATGCTCCTCCATTTATTCACAGTGCCCCGCCAACTTAACATTCCTCAGATCTAGTTTGCTGCCATTGCGAACAGACGTAGATTGCGAGCTCCCAAGCTTTGGGTACTATTTTTTTCTCAAACCTTCAGATTTCAGTGAGGTTACCCTTCTTTAACCCCTATTTTCTTGATAGTTATTTCTGTGTCCTCCCTTTCCCTTCTAGATTAATATATTTGCCCCTTTTTCTCATACTCTGAGTACTGTTTAATACCATTGCTAATAGTCCTTTCTTGTACTTTTTGTAGTACCGCTATTACCATCTTTGGTAATTCTTTCTCCTCTTTCCTCTCTTCTTTTTCATACTCCTTAAAGTCTTTTTTTTTTCTTTCGTGGTAAAGAAGTGTTTCTTTTGCCATAACCTTGCTATGTGTTGAACAAGGCATCCGGTTTCAAAAAATGTGTGGCATGTGGGCACAAGATTCCCAATTCGGATACCCAGACAGATTATGTATATTGCCTAGGTCCTAAACACCTAAATGTTGACTGTGAATAATGTAAAGGCTTCAACTCACAAGCCTTAATTGAAAGAAAGAGCAAGTTGATACTTGGGGTTCTTATTCCTTCTAAGCATTCTTCTATAGTTGCTGGGGCACAAACTGACAAGAAGAGTGAATCTGTTGCCAAAGATACATGCAAGAGATCCCCAGATCACTCTTCTACAACAGCATCATCTTCAGCTCCTCCTTTTGAGCCATCAGTGAAACTTTCAAGAAAGTCAGGTTAGACTGTTTCAGATCTGAAACTAAGACCCAAAATATCTCCTCGGATCCAGTTTCCAATTTTACTTTCGGAGCCTGTTACTTCTAGATTGCCTTCACCATTCCTCTAACAGTAGCCTTGACATCATTTGAGGCCTTCTTCAGTGGCTTCCTCTTTTCGATCCACCAGGAGCCTGTCTGAAGCGGAAGTATATGGGAGGATTATGAAGTTCCTCATGATGCAAATTCAAATGAGAGTTCTCTCTGCTCCAACCCCATCATGGCCTGAGAGCTTTCATAGTGCCACACTACCTATTATTTCTCCTCTTCCTATCCATACTTCGGTTTCAGAGCCATTGCATCTGAAAGCCCGAGGACATCTTCCTCTGATCCGAATATCATGGTGTCTTCAACTCTGATAGTTTCTTTGAGTGGTCTGGTGCCACGTACCTCAGAGCTGGAGGACACTCAGAGCTGAAGCATCTGTGAAGCTCCAGAATGTTGGATTAGACTCCAAAATGGTCGTAACTGTCTGTTTCCCTTGGAGCATCAGCATTACCTCAGTTCTTATTCCCTCTTCGGGTGGGTTGCCTATGAGACAGTGGGAGCCAACAGTCTGTAAAGGTCCTTTGTTGGATCCATTGGTTTCTGCTTCCCCTAGGTTTTCAGCATTTGAGGTAGTGGAGAGGGTGTTCTCTATGCCCAGAGATCAAACAACCCTGTTTTCCTCAGATGAGACTTCCTGGTCTCATTCAATTTTGCGTCCAGAGCCTCGATCATCCCTTCCACTGGGACAGCCAGCCCAAGCCAGTAGTCTCCAGTCCACCCATCATGGTTATTGTTAACTCTTCCAATACCTGCCCAGAGCATCCCACTGAGGAGGTCCCTCAGAATAGAATGTGCAAGAGGAGGCACTTAGACACCCCACAAGAGTCTGTCACTGAAGAAAATGGTTTAAAGGAAAGGGAAGGGTCCCTCAAATCACCGCCTGATGATGTCGCCTTTGGAGATATCTTGGAACTCCTTAAACAGCGGGGTGGTTGGTCTCTAATTTCCAATTTCTAATAATTACTTTTTTGGAAGCCATCATAATTAGACCTGGCAAGGCTTTGCTGTGTCTAGGGAATTCCAAGTTCGTATTCTAGCTATTAAAAAAAAAAAAAAAAATCATCTCCCCAGTCACTCCAACTTGGTCATGCAGTATCTCTAACAGAGCAGTCCGTAGGGAATCTTTAAAGTCTACCAATTCATTACACTCCTAGTAAATATGTTCCCAGTAACATCTTTCTGCCCCATCACACCTCCAACATTTGCTGTCTACCTGAGGAAAAATTAATTGAGATCTACTTGGGGTATAAAAATACCTATATAAGCACTTCCAGGCAAAGATCCAAAATCTTCTAGATTTTGTTGCATATTTGGGAGACGTACGTATATCCCCTTTTCTGTTTCTTTGTGAATTGCTTATCTAATCTCTCTTCCCAGTCCTTCCTAATCTTCCTCAATTGATTTTTGTAGTTATGCAATATTTTATATGCTCTACCAATTGTTAATGGCAACTTCTGTTCTAGAGTCTACTAAAAACTTTACGAGTGCTGGTCTTTCGGTTAGGACACTCCTATTTCTTTATCTTTGCCTATACTCTATCAATCTTTGATATGGAAGGCAATCTTTAGCCTGCAGTCCATATAAGTTCTTGGTGTCTTCCTATTCTTTTACCATTCTCTCTCTAGTTATTTGCTCCCACTTTCTTGGTTCCTTTGCCAGTTTTCTCCAATATATTTCCAGCCCCTCTTGCCTATTGTCTGTGTCTCTAACTGCAGTCATCCCTATAGGCAGAATCTCCTTTCTCCGTTCCCATGTTGGTTTATTTCTTAGAAAGCCTTCTGCTTCTTTTTGTGTAATATTTTGTACGATTTTTATTTTTCTCCTTAAAGGGCTGCATCCAAAATCCCAGTCTCTCCCTGTTACTTGAGCTCCCCCCCATATTATCATCATCATCTCTTTCCACTTTGAATTATAGTTTTCTGCTCATGCTATGTAGAGGAGACCCCCTTCAACTCGGGTAATCCTAATTGTTCTGTTGGAAGAATAAGCTTATACCACTTGACTCTTGCCGTCTACCCCTCCCAGCTAAAATCCTTCAACTGTTAATTCCTATCACAATGTCTCCTCTCCTTGATAAAAATATAACTGACCAGTGTACAAGATTAAAGGGACTAAAAATATTTTATCTGCGTGCATCTTACTACGAATATCCATATAAACAGAACTTCCATTTTCTCAGTTTTTGTATTTTCTTTTGTTTAGTCTCTTCCCACATATAATTTTTATCCCTACTCCTAAATACTTAATTTTATCATGTCTCTAAAAAAATGGATATCGCTGAACCAATTTGTATTTGGCTACATAATTTACTGCTTCATGTATTCTCCTAATCAACCTTATAATTTTATGAGGGAATGCAAATGCTTCCATTGTTGTGTTCATAAAATCCCAGCTTACTCTGTCAAATGCTTTTTCTGCATCAAGACCCACCAGCAACACTGGTATTTTCTTATATTCTGCTTCCCTTTGGATGATGACTGTTCTGTTTATCTTGTCAAATGTTTGCCTCCCTTCCACAAAACCACATTGATCCATATCCATCAGTTTTGGCATCACTTTTGCCATTCTTTTAGCCATTATAGACATGAACACTTTATAATCATGATTTAGTATTAAATGGGCCTGTATGAAGCTGGATCTGATGGATCTTTACCCTCTAAGTATTACAGCTACTACCACTTCTTCCAGGATGTGGGCACTTGTCCTCCACTTAAAATACTGCTAAACAAAACATTCCAGATCTTATTCAGTTTTTTTCTGCCCTAGCTTCCAAACTTCCACAGGAATACCATCTATTCCTGGGACTTTCCTGTAGACTGGTTATACATCACCATTTTTATCTCATCTCCTCTTCTCTTATGCTGTTAGTAATTGAGCCTCTTCTCCCTCTAGCCTAGGCATGTTTAATTCTTCCATAAACATTTCCATTTCTATCTTTTCTTGATTTCCATATTTGTCTACTTTATACAGACTTTCATAGAATTTCCAAAATATTGCTAATACTTCTAGAGGATGCCTAGTTTCTTCTTTTTATATGCTCCCTAAGCTTGATGACAGCCATTTCTACTTTCTGTTGTCTGAGTCTTTGTGCTAAAAGTTTTTGTGCTTTAGAATTATCAAAAACAGTTGCTTAACAGCAGTCTTTTTAAACTCATGCATATTATCAAGGTAGTCCCTTATTTTCTGTTTAGCACTCTGTAGTTGCTCCTCTTCTTCTTCTGTGAGATTCCCCCTATTTTGCAATACTTTAATATTTGTCAGTCCCTCTAAATAATTCTTGTTACTTCTTAACCCTGCCTCCATTTCTTTTACTTCTACCCTATTTTTAAATTCCATTTTAATTTTATACCACTTCCTAGCTATATTTTCAGAAGTTGTTTCTATCTTCTCCAATAGCTCCTGAGTAATTTCTACCACCATTCCTTAAATTCCTCTCTTTTCAACAGATAGGTGGGAAAGCACCAGTGTTTCATTATTTATTTAATTACCCTGTGTTTTTATTTTAGTTATTATTGACACATGATATGAAATAGTTATTGGGTGCATATCAAGACCTTCAATTAAATGCACATGTTCCTGTGAAATATAAATTCTGTCTTAGCCTAGCCCAGTTTTTATATCTCTGGGAATAATAGGTAAATTCACTCTGAATTCCTAGTACTGAATTCACATCTTCCATACCGAATATTTTCATAAATTTCTTTAAAAATCTACCTTCCTTTGCTATATTTCCCTTTCTGTGCCTCCAGACACATTTTCCCTGTTGCCAATCCAATTCCAGTCTCCACCTATAAGTAGCATTCCTTGCTGAATGCTGATTATTTCTACCAGAAATTTCTTTAGCTCTATTGTAGCAGTTTTTGGTGGAATATAAATACATGCCAGTGTAATCCTACTCCCTTACCAGTAGCCCCTTAGTACTACAAATATACCATTATTGTCTTTTTTTCCCTCTTCTTGTACTATTGGAGCTCCTCTTGCAATTAATATAAGTACTCCTCTCTTCCATTGCCCCAGATATTCCTCTGAATAACCATCCTGAAATCCTTTCTTTATCAAATTCACAGGTTCAGTTCTTTCCAAATGTGTCTCCTGTAGAAGCTATTTGCACTGTACATTTTTTAATGTAGTTCACTACTTTCTTTTTTGGATTTACTTGTAAGACTATTAACATTTAAAGACATTATAGAAAGAATCATATTCTTGAGGGATTATTATTCCCACCTTTTATGTATAACAGCTTTTTTAAGTTTCTAGTTCCAGCTTTTGTATTACATGCATGCACTGTTTGTCAGGTTAATCGTTTATACAGCTGTTTTTTGTCATCTCCATTTGAGCCTATGTACGTCTTGCAGAACCTTTTGTTTTATTAAAATCCTTAAAATAAAAATACACGCGCATGCACACTCAATACCCGTAAAACCTACTAACTTAATAACACACAAAACTATGCACATATTCAAATATTGAAGTTTTACCCCTTTTATAGGAACATAAGTTCCAAACTGACAGCCACACACACAGACTCGAGCTAAACAGAAAGAAAGCTTATCCATGCTAAAGCGCAAGGTAGAGCCTGTGATTCTATTAAGTGCTGTCTGGTTTTGCATTATCTTTATAGCTGTCCCAGCTGGGAAAACAGTTGAATGCTTTCAGAAAATATTTTCTCTAAGCCATTTCTCTCTATCAGATTGTCTGGTAGTGACATGAGAACCAGATACAGGAGTGTTTACTAGAAAAAAGACCTTTAGAATATTCAATATTCTTTTCATTTACTTGCTTTCTGTCAAAATTTGGTACGATTATAAAGCTAAAGGCCTTAACACAGTCATTCCCCTTTGCAAGAATGAAAAAACTAAATGAAAACTCCAGCCAAGCTACAACTTCCAATGAGTGACCTCCCAAACCTCCTGTGACATAGGCACATGGGATATATGCAAATGACCATTATGAACATCAGGTGTTTCAGCTATATGGCAATTCTGATTGCTCATGACTTTCACATTTGAAGTCGTTTTAATGGACAATTTCAGGCCAATAAAGATAAGGGGGAAAAATCACACTTATTTTTATTTTGTCATGCTCTTTTAAACAGATCCCTTTTTTGTTTTATATTGCAGTACTTACATTTCTTAAAACTAAACAAGGAGAAAGAGAGAAGAATGGAGAAATAAAAAGAATAAACAGAAACCTGTTTACATTAGTATCACCATTTAACTTAAAATTAACTGAAAAAAAAAACGTTATAACATGCATAAAAAGTCATGCACCACTCAAGTAATACTGTTAGAAGAAAACATTATTTTACTTAAGAAAACTTTCTCTCTCTTCTTCTGAGTATTTTTCCAAACACTAATGACATGAATTAGGGCATATGCTGTAGATCCCCCTACACACATAAGAAAGTCCAATATTTCCAGATTATTTTGTTCTGTTCCTGTTCATCTCCATCTCCCAAACCCTGTCTTTTCTTCACCTCCATCTCCTAAACCCTGCCTCTGCTTCGTCTCCAGTGCACTTTGGATTCTTCTTGTCAACTTCTGTGCATTTTATCCCCTCTCTCAATCATTTTCCGTTGAAACACTGGGAAATTTTTTGTTCCTCCAGCGAAAAATTTTGAGGATAGCTGGGTACAGCAGTTTGAATCTCACGCCTGCTTCTCTGCATTCCCTATATAATGGAATAAATGTATTCCTCTTCTGCCTGCTGTGCAATGAGTGGTCATTCTCCAGAAACACACTGCCGTCTGCCACTTTTAGTACTTTGTCCTTCTGTCACAGTTTTGTCAGAATGAACTCCTTCTGCTGGTAAGATTGGATGTTTGCTATTAAAGGTCTAGGTTTTCTCATAGCCAGGTTTGGAGAGTACACAATGTGCCTTTTTAGTTAATTACTGTTGTGGAGTACCAATCCAGTCAGTTGCTTATTTGTACTTTCATAAAATGAATATGGTCTGTTCCTTTCAGCTTCTCTGGTGCAGCAGAAAATCTTAGGTTTCCATACATGATCTGTTCTGTAATTCTATTATTTTTTGAAACCTCTCTTCTTGTGCAGTCTCATATTCAGCTAGCCTTTTCTTCATTTCAATCTCTTGAGTTTTGCAGTTCTATCACCTTATCTGAGCCTATGCGTTGCCCTCTGTGCCATTAAGGACTCAATGGTCAAGGACCTCTTGAACCTCCTCAAGTCTAGTCTGACAAGCACCAGAACCAGGAATATAACTTTGAATTGGCAAATAAATAAAACACTGTGATGAGATAAGTTAATTGCTCAACACTTTTCCCACCTCTGGATAAACTTCTACAAAAACATCAAGCAGTGTGATACTTTATCATCCTTCAAATGGAAACTGGATGCTTAGATAGGTATTCACAAACTTACCCCTGGCCTAATTGGCCTAGCCTTCCTTGAAAAAGAAGATATGGTTTAAGTGTTAGTATTGGCAAGGTGCAGATGATCTCAAGACTCTGTTGCGTTGTATTTCCTATGATTCCTATGATCGTAGGCATTCATTCTCGACAGTTTATAGTAATAGTCTATTTACTTGTGCCTTTTGAGATGAAAAATGCTTTTTTTAAATTAGTTAATGAATACATGTAAGGTAAAATTTAAACTCCTTAAGTGCAAAGAGCGGAAATTGCCAAAAACTGTGATATGAGGACATTAAAGCTTGCATGGAATTACTGAAATTATCTCCCTTGGCCTTTAATGGCCAAGCCATTTATGTTTTCATATGTTTAAATTAGCATATAAGATGAACCAGTAACAGTAAGGAAATATAGTGATATCGAAAAACTTTTGTAGTCACTGCCACATTGATATGAATGGGGATATTTTCATGTTTTCACACTTAATTTTCTTTGCCACTGAAAAGTTCACTGACTGCCTATTTTAACTCAGGATTTGTGTATGTGCTTAGGTGATATGTAACACATAGCCTAACTGCTAAAACTAGCCATAGAGGCTTTCCTTAAGGTATTTGTTAAACTGTGCTGGCCTTCATTAAATGTAGTTGAACATATTAACAGTTTCAGTATTTTTAGTCAAATGTATATCATCATAAATCATTTAAAAATTGTGTGCGTTTTTTTAATGAAGAGTAAGATGAAAATTACAGAAGTTGAGGAAAAATTGTGGGTGCAGTTTTCCAGTGGCGTAGTTACAGCTGGGTTTCTTTCTGATGCTGGTACCATCGTAGGGCAGTATTGAGTCTGCTACTGATAGTGTGTTATGATGTTATTGTTGAGCAATAATTTTGTTTGGTGTTCTTGAATTTAAATTTATACAATTAAAAGAAAGGACCTATGCAATCAAAGGTGGAAGGGGATTTGGATAGTTATGTAGTCCCTGTCTGTTTCTGCCCACTAGTTGAAGTTGGCCCAGTGTTAGTTGTCTACCATTGTTGTTTTTAAATGATTTCTGTTAGATATTTTTTCACTTTGTACATTACATTCATGCTTCAGTTAAAGAACATACTGTGTTCACATATTTGTAGCATAGTTGCAGATCTTTTTAATGAAAAAACATAAAAACTTGAAATGATTGGATCTTCAAGTATCAGTTTAAGCAGTGCATATGTTTTCTGGATATTTGTAGATTTATTATGTTTTGTTCTCAAAATATTTATAACCCAGATGTATGGAACAGTAGTTCAGTTTGCTGGCTACTTGTGAACTGTTACTTTTAAAAACTATATTGTATCTAATTTTTATTTTGAGCTTTGTTTTTTTGTATAGGAAAACAAAAAGTTCAATGGAATGGTTGATTTTATAGTGAGAAGGCATCGTCTGAAGGTTATGAGGGGTTTTAGTGACAGTATTTTGTTTGTCTAGTGGGATAATTTGAATTGTGCCTGTGAGGAAAAGCAACCCCTCTGCACTGGACCACTGACTTGGTTATTTTACGTAGTGTTGCAGATTCATGTAGTTTTGTCCAGAATGTATAAGGGGAGGTCTGATGAGGCAGTGGTTGTTACTGCTTTCAGCCACTCTCACAGTTTTTGTTAGAAGAAATCGTGGCATTTGTTGTGCACATGGAGGCCAGACACCACATTGAGACAGACACTGCACTGCAGTAATTGCTGCTCATTTAGTTTATGTATACTAGAATTCCAATGGAAAAAAAAATCAAGTATGCAACAAACTTCACTTCTTCAGAAAATCGAAAGGGACTTTAATACATAACTTTCTCTAATGCTTTGGCATTATACTTTGTAAGGAAAATAATTGCCCATTTAGTTTGTCATGCATTATTCATGAAAGTCAAACATTTCTTGAATATAAAAGCACTTCCTCACTTTTTGTCAGTTTTGTTTCATGTTTTGGAACTGAAAAGTTCCCAATACACAGATGTCGCAAGTCAGTACTTGATTGTACTAATATTTAAAAAGTAGCTTGTAGCAAGCTGCAAATGTTTTTAGAACAGTTCATTTTTTATTTTACCTTTCTGCTTATAAACAAAGATAATCAATTACATTTTTGTCTTCCTCCTTTGATTGCACGATGTTTAAATGTCCTTTATTTTTTGAAGCTTTAGTCCTCTGCAAGTTCAGGTTTGTGTACATGCTTACAACCAAGCATTAATGCAGATACAAATCACTAGCAAAACTTTTGATTAGTAGAATATTGATATGCAAACATTCAGGGAAAGACACATACCTCTCAACCTTTAGAGCAAGAAATCTGGACAAAGCCTGTAATGAATTGCCACTAATTTGCCAGAAAACCACAGCTTTATGAAAAATGGACCAAAGATATGGAGCAAAAATCTGGACATTCTGCAAAAAATTACAGTTGAATGTGTGGAAAGGCACTGTATAAAAGCAAAATACAAAAAGAACAGAATAAGCATGGCTGATAAAAAGTATAAAATCAGTGGAAGAAAGGTGAATACTTTTCAACTTTACTTTTTCAACACTGATGGTGTAAAAGAAAATAAATGGTTTGCATCATCCTGTTTGATGAGCTGTGGTTACACATACTAACACAATAGTGCATTGGTTTTCTAGTCAGTTCTGTTAACGCAGCAGGTGAAGGTATGACTGTATGATAGTGATTCAAGTCTGACTAGTGGACTCACTGCTAGATGACCCAGTCACTAGGTATGACGGGATGAAGCTGGTTGCTTGCCCATTCATCCCAAGTGGAAGGTGCATGTGTTAGAATGGCTTTCTTGCCTCAGTGCAGCGAACATGAATGTGTATATATATATATATATATATATATATATATATATATATATATATAGATATATATATATATATATATATATATATATATATATATATATATATATATATATATGCATGCAGGTCAAATTACTATAATTTGACTTGCAGGAGTACCATTAGGCTGGCTATCCTGCACCTGCGTAGAAACATTAGAAGATTGAAGCTTTGTACTTAAGTGCATTAGGCTTATTAGTAGTAGTATTAGAATCCATGCATTAAGGTCATAATTGTATCATACTGCCACTTCTCCATTAGCATAATTTGGTACATTCCTCATACTAAAAGAAGCATTACATAATACCATCTTAATTATTTTTCACCAGTTGAACACCTGACCACTTAACTGCGTTTTCTATTTCCAAAAGTATTCCAGTCACTTTGCCCTACCTTTTAGCCCAAAGTATGACAGCAGTCTGAATTAGGTAAAGGAGGATGAAGTCCTGACTGTGCCCCTGAAAAACGTGAGTTCACTACTCTTTCTTTTTGGATTTATCTGTGAGAGTATTAACGTTTAAAGACATTATAGAAAGAATCATATTCTTGAGAGATTATCCCAGTTGTTGGAGGGACCTGCTAGGAGGGGTGTGGAGTTAGCAGTTGAGGTCAGTTTTCCCATCCAGGGAGGAGGGAGACTGCCACATTCATTCTGTAGGAGTACCACCTGAATTTGGCCAAGGCATGCATGCCTCATAAGCAACTCAGTGTAGCTAAGTATTAAACCACACCTGCTTGCTGACAGAAAGGGAATTTTGGGGAGAATAGGAAGAACTCCTGACTACTATAAGATGACAGCGACCGTCTTCAGCCATCACCTCTCCATTTTGGTGTATTTTGATGCCAGAAAAAGGGTAAACAAAAGATTCAGTTGAGAACATGGCTGGTTGGCCAGAATAAGACTAATAATACTATAAAACATTTTTCTTACTATGAGAAGTTAGTTGTTAAAAACTGCCATTTGAAGAGTCAAAGAAAAAGAAAGAAAATGTAAGCCCTTGGAATATTTTCTTTAAAAATGCATATGTTATGGGGCAAAACAATGTTAAAGCATGAAAGGGGTAAAAAACAAACATCAAAAAATCAGAACACAAAGGAAAAAATGAAGAAAAGATTAAAGCATTCTTTTCACTTCATGGTCTAATGCTGTTTTGTCATTGAAGGTTTCCTGTGCAGGAAAAATGAATCCTCTTTAAAAACGTGATAAAGAAATTTTACCAGTGTCAGTCAGTGGGAAGGGAAAAATCAAGCCCCCTTCGCCAGTAATGGTCACTTGCAAACCAAACCATTAACTGTAAAACAGATGGATATTTTAAAAATCAGTTCTGTTTTAAAATGTGTGTGTGTGTGTGTGTGTGTGTGTGTGTGTGTGTGTGTGTGTGTGTGTATATATATATATATATATATATATATATATATATAATATAATATAATATAATATATCCATCCCTCTGTCCTCAACCCCTTTATCCCATTTTGCACATGGGGTTGGGGTGTCACTTCAGCTGTGCCAATCACCTCCAGCAAGTGTTTACACCACCAGGTGGCTAACCTTGCCATGGTAGTTCATTTGTACCACACACACACACACACACATATATATATATATATATATATATATATATATATATATATATATATATACATATGTGTGTGTGTGTATATATATATATATATATATATATATATATATATATGTAGGTTTACTATCATAATTTCGAATATGTTTGTAGCGAGCACTTCTGTACTCGAAAAACATTGTTGAAAATTATGATAGCGACGGAGAAAAAGAGCGAACAAAAACTGTCGACAATTTGATTTCGAATTGTTGACATTTTTCGAACATTCCACCACATCCAGTGGCATACAACACACATTTTTCAGGAAGGGCAAGCCCCCTACACCCCCAATGTGGGGGGATGCCCCCCCCACTGCAGCTTATATATTCAAACTCCAAGATCGCACTACAGTGCGGGAAAGGGTACAAATCCTGATCCCCATTATAGTGCAATCTCTATCCAACATACTGAACTCACAACAGCAACTGCGCACTAGTATGTGAACACCGTTGTGCATTCCGCATTTTTTTTAAATACACAAACCTGTGCAGACTTGCTTTCAAATATCCATTGTCACACACTGCAGGTTTGACATTGTGATGGTACACCTTTATATATATATATATATATATATATATATATATATATATATATATATATATATATATTTATATGGGTTACCTTCACTTCCCCTAAAGCTCATTTGACTGACATTCGTTTTACTGAGATCAAGTGACTGACACTTCCCTTCCCCTAAAACTCATTTCCCTGGCAATGGCAGTTTGTAGAGCACTGTAAGGCAAGTAAAAGGAATATATCCTTTTCCCCACTGTAGTGCGACCCTGGAGTTAGTATATTTAGTTTGGGGGTGTGGGGGTACAACCCACCCCCACCTAGTTTGGTTTTACTGAACAATATAAAACCAAAAGCAGAGACTATAAAATCAAACTAGGTGGGGGGCTGTGCCCCCCCCCCCAGTGCCACAGTCGTATAGTGCAGTCAACAAACAGGAAGGCACAAGGTCTTATCCTCTTTGCAGACTAGCTCTTCAGGCCTGGGACTTTGCTGTGCGCCATCAGATAACCCTTCAGGCAGTCTTCATCTCTTCAGAGCGCAACCTTGTGGCAGACTCTCTGAGCAGGTCTGGGACACAACTTCATGAGTGGAAGCTTCACAGAGAAGTGTGTTTAGATGCAATACATTGGTGGGGTATTCCTCAAGTGGATCTTTGCCTCTGCTCTAAACAGACAACTTCCTCAATTCTATTCGAGAGTCCCAAACCGTGTGACTTGGAAGGTGGATGCCATGTGTTTTTCTTGGAAGGGAATTTTTTTGTATGCTTACCCTCCTCCTCCTCTTCCTCTTCTGCTTCCTAGAGTCCTGCACCAGATCATGAAGGATTTCCCCAGAATGTTGCAGATGACTAACGTTTGGCCCAAGCAACACTGGTTCTTCCTCCTTTTTCAGCTGATCAGGGGCAATCTTCACAACTTACCTCACTGGATGGATCTTGTCACACAAGACAAGGTGTGTACCATTCACCCTCACTTGTCTGTTCTTCACTTGACACTTTTGGGTGATAGGGTCTTGTTGATTCCCTGTAGTAGATACCACTTATCTGAACGTGTGTTTAGGGTTTGGCAGGAGCCCAGGAAACCAGGTACCAGCAAATCCTATATTCCTAAATGGAAGAGATTTTTTTGTTTAGTGTCTGAATCGTCGCCAGTATCCCTTCTCATTGGGGGGGGGGGGGTCCCTTTGGTCCTTTCTTTCTTGTGTGAACTGCTCCATGCTGGCTTAACATATTCTTCTGTTAAAGCTCACTTGTCAGCAATCTTTGCTTGTCTGCCCTTGAACCCACCATTGGCATCTTGTTTTGAGATCAAGCGATTCCTTAAAGGAGTTCTTATTAGGCTTCCAAGAAAACCTGTTCCTGCCTCTTTGGATCTTAATTTTGTCCTTGAAAAGTTAACTCAGGCTCCTTTTCAGCCCGATTCTTCTTCTTGCAACACTGCACTTGGAAATCTGTTTTGTTGATGGCTTCGACCAAGAGAGTTTCTGAACTTCAGGCAGGTCCTCCTTTATTGATTTCATTGAGACAGGGTATCTCAACATACTTTTCCTTTTTTTATACCAAGGTGGTTAATGAGTTGTCCCTTAATCACTCTATCCAACTCCTTTCCTTTTTTTCCCTTCTCCACAATCTGCCAGTGAGAAGGTACTCTATACCTTAGATTCACAAAGAGAGGTCAGATACCATTTGGATAAGACCATGGCTATCAGAAAATTTTAGCAGCTTTTTTTGTTTGTTTTAATACCAGGACATTGGGTTTGACAGTTTCTAAGCAAACCATCTCCTGGATTTCTAAGTCCATTCCTTTTTGACATACAAATCAGAAATAACCAAAAATGGACTAAGAACACCACTTTAGTGATGGTAGAAGCAAAACAAAACTCCCAGTAACCAAGTTTTGAAGCAGAGAGCCAGCAAAATTTAGATGATTTTTGTGTAATTGTACAATTGAGGAACATTGCCCATTTAAATATGAACTTTGAGTTTAAATTCATAGAATGGAGGTATATTTATTATTATTATTACATGGTTATATGGTAATACACACACACACACATATATATATATATATATATATATATATTAACAAGACGAACTTCAGTATGGAATGACTTCATGGACAGTTTTGGTTTTTATGATTACTTACAATTTTATGTAGGAGGGGAAGGGTCAAAAACAATAATAATAATCATTAATAACTACTATCAGTCAGTGTTGATTGGCTAACAGATTTATGTGGATATGTATTTAAAGGTGTGTGCTTTTAGCTCTCATTAACTGAGATGAAGCCAATGTTGTTTGGTGAAAGTGCTTAGTTACTTAGTTTTGTTTTGCTTTTACCATCATTAAAGTGGAGTTTTTAGTTATTTCTGGTTTGTATGTTACTAGTTTTTGCCCTTGTTGGGTTCGTTATTTTTTGTTTTGGTCCATTCCTTTTTTGTTATTCTTTTCATGTTGATCTGCTTTCAGCTTCTGTTTCAGCTCATTTTATATACCAGTTGCCTCTTCTAGAGATTTCTTTAAGGATCTTATTACTAGATCTATTCTAGAAGCTGTACTAAGCATTATAAGATGGATGTTATCTCTAGAGCCTTGGCAGGGTTCCCTGGGGCTATCCTTCATGGGTTTGTGGAGGGTTCTTTTGTGTCTTCCTTTTTGCATCCTTCATAGTAGCTTTGGTAGTCTCCCACATGTAATTAGTACTGCAACAGTGGTAAGGAAGGACATAGTACAGTTGTGTAAAATCTTGCCATAACAGTAGATGTCCTACATTTCACTGTTGCAGTATTCAGTCCCTCTTTCCTGTCTCCTTTTTCTCTCTCTCTTTCTGTTGAGAACATTCTACTGGTCGAGGGATCTTTTCATTACTTGCTTAACTTCTTTTTGTACTTCCGTCCTGGACATGCATGTCCTTTATATTGGGGTTGCTGTAGTTCTCCTGGAGCACTTCAGTTGAGATTATTGAGAATTCACACATCATCTTTATGCCCTACACTTGCACCGGGGAGCAGAAGTCTAAGATGTTCATCGTGTTTCACTGTTGCAGTCATTACACTTGGGTTATCCTGCTGGCAGGCTACCCGCAGTCAGCCTGAATTCCAAAGTCCTGGTCTGGCGTCTGTTGCTGTCACCTCTTCTCTGACGTCAGTGCACTAGGGGTATAAAAGATGCAGCCGACGCCATTTTCTTCAGTCTTTCTTGCCGTGCGGTGCCAGAAGCAAAAGCAGTTCACAAGTGCCGGTCGGCCGACTCCTGAGATTTTTGTAATTGAATTTCCGAAGTCTTCAATAAAGCTAAGTACCCCATTGGGGAAACTTTTTTCTTGCTCCAGACCGATGTCAGAAAAAGTTAACAATTGTATTTCTTGTGGGAAGCAAATACCTCATAAGGATTTTCATTCTTACTGTATTCCTTGCCTAGGCCCGGATCACGACGTTGCTAGTTGTCGGTTTTGTGCTAGATTTAACCAACGCACTGTTAAGCGTCGGTACGATTTTGCTTTTTATTACTTTGGCCGAATGTTTAACTATAAAATGCCGTCGGAACAACCTACACTTGCACGGGGAGCATAAGTCTAAGGTATGACACTGGGAGATGTAAAGGCCTTTGTGTATTGGCCAGGCATTGGGCTATCCTTGGCAGGAGGTCCCACATGTAATGAATACTGCAGTAACTGAAAAGTTGGGCATATACTATTATGGTAAGATCTTACACAGCTGTACTTTTATGTTCCCAGTGCTTCTGAACTGTTTCAGTATTGCAGTGTTTGCACATTCCCCAATGCAATAAACTTGCTACATTATTATGCTTTTCAGTATACATGACTTCTGCCATGAGTGTATCACGCAACAACAAGATGTGCAACTGTTTCTAGCTCCTTTTTGCAGAAGCTGCATTTGTCTTGTTTCTCCCACATGTTCAGTGGACTTTGTAAACCAATGTGTGCGCAGTCCACTACCCTGGGCCACTAATAAACTTTCTTTAAATTCACCTCTTCTTAACCATTCCTGTGGCAGAATCTGATTGACATGAGGTTGTTCCAGGAATTTTCTGTATTTGCAACTGTATTTATGCCTTTTCCACATTTCTTGCCTTCATTTGATCCTCCTTATATTCTTTCTTTTGTTTTTTTGGCACATTCAGTTGCTACCTGATTTTTGTGTACTTATGGTTTGGTTTCCATTCCCAGTTAAAGATGATATGCATCTGCTAAACTAAGTAGGGCAGTCATCTTAGATTTGTTCTCTTCATGTTTCTAAACTTTCTCATCTGTTGAGGTCAGTATATATATATATATATATATATATATATATATATATATATATACAGTTCAGCAATTGCAGACCTATACTTATAATCAATTTTGAGGAGGCCCATACCTTCTTCAGAATGAGTAATATATAATCTTAGTATACACTGATTTTTATATATATCACTTGATAAGAGTGAAGCATTTTTCATGTTTTCCTTTCCAAATGATCCAATACCTTTTGGGGCTAGTCATTCACTCCAAAACTGTAAGTTAGAACAGGAAAAGCAAATTAGTTTATAGGTTGGACTTTGTTACTTGATGTCAGAGCTGTTTTCAATATTAATTTTAGTCTTCTAAAATATTCCTTAATGGGTTTTATTCACATTTGTTCATGTTTTATTGACTATCCTTCATCATTTGCCAAATATATGTATTTATATATATATATATATATATATATATATATATATATATATATATATATATACACTCCCTCCTGCTCAATTTCCTTTATATAACATTCCTGTACCAGATTGATGTTTTCTTGGTGCTGAAGCTTTTCTGCTTTAAATGTTGCTTTTGCACATTTATCAGGACCAAATGACATCCTTATATCATCTGAGAAAGTTTTAAGCACTTCCTGTTGTGCTTTCAGTTTCTCATCTGATAAACCCTACAGTCATCCACAAAAAGATGAGAAGTCTTTACACTTTGTTTTTGTATGGAAGCCAAATTGTAACCATGACCTCTAATATGTTAAGTAGACAGCTGAATGGGTTAAGGGCAATACAGAATATCCCCCTTTGAATTTTTATCCCTGGGATAATTTATCCTTTGTCATGGTTTAATTGCAAAGTGGTTTGTCACTGTAATACAATTGATCAGTGTAGGGCTGTATCTTGTACATCTGTAAGCACTCCTTTATCCATGAATGTCAGATGCTTTTTTTGTAATCTAGCTATGCCATACATCAATTCTTCCCCTTTTCCAATTGTCCACTATGTCTTTGTTTAGCAGCAGATTATCCTTTGTTCCATATGACTATCATTATCCTGTTTGTTCCAGTGTGATGATGTAATTTTTGTAGATTTGACAACTTCTGAGATGCCCATAGTGGGACAGATTGGGTGTGGCCAAAATATTGTCCCATGTGTATGTGTCTGAAAAATGACATCACAGAGTATGTCCACTGAAAAAATGGGTTTCAGAAATGATTGAAGGGTAGTTGATGTAGTTATGTGTTTTTTGTGTAGAGAGTTGTCTAGCAGTAGCGTCAATTGAGATTTATCAAGTTGCTGAAAGTATTGAGGTATAAAAGCTTGAAACTGAAAAGCAGAGTCTCAGATCAATGTAGCTAGTCTGAATGATATCATTTATGTTTTGACTTCTGCAGGTTTGAAACCAGACTCAAAGTAAATGCTACAGTGAATTTGCAAAAACCCTATGGCAAGCCATTTCTTATGTGATTCCTTTGTATGGTGCAGCTTATTTCCAATTTCATTCTAAATTTATCAGATGTAATAGTGCCACACTGGAAGCTATTTGAGCAAAATTTTGCATGAGTCTAGTTATAAGAACAGACTAGAAGTTTTAAGATGTTATAGTTCGTTATTGAGACATCTGGTCTGAAGTTATAGTGGTATTAAATAGCTGGTAGCCATGGCTCTTACACAGGTTTTTGCAGAATGTTCAGATTTTTACCTCATATTTTTGGTCTGTTTTTTCTAAAATTGTTTTTTTCTGGCAAAAAATTGAAGATTGAAGCCAGAAAATGACAGACATTTGAGTTCCAGACTTCATACTCTTCAGAAAATTCATGCTAATGCAGAACTTGTATCAATTTTCTAAGTTTCCATGAACAATATTTAAAAATTGTCCCTATTTTTGGGCCTTTGTTCCCTCCATTATTTATGGCTTTGTCCAGATTTCTTGCTCTAAGAGGTTGAGAAGGTATGCTGGTAACGCTTAAAGTGAATGACAACCATCGATGCCTGAAATAATACTACTGCAGGATACTAAACCAGAATGATTCAAGGGTTGAAGCTCAAATATGCTGTCTGCAGACAGAAAAAAAATGCTAGAAGTAATTTGGTTTCCAGTGTGCCATGAAGGTATCTATTCCAAATCAGTTACACTTAAGTCAGGCTGTAAACTACAACAGAATATCGTAGCAAAGCTACAAATAATATTGTTGATCTTGTAGAGGTAAACTTACAAGATCATTGTAAGCAAGGTAAATTGACCTGCATAGTTGATCCAAGTAGCAGAGTCGACTTTTAAGGTGAAAAAAAGGCTTTCTTGAGGAAAAATTTGTAAGTTTTTTAGATTATTTCTGAGGTGTCAGTATTGAATCTGTTTGATTTCATGTATACAATGCTTAATATTTAAAGGTGACAGGATTGCCATTCCTACAAAACTTCAAGATGCAGTGCTAGACAAGATTCATAACTCACTCTTTGGTATGTAACTACCATATATACGTTGGTGTAAGTTGAAATATGTATGCAAAAAAGTGGCCTTACTACAGTAACCAAGTCAAGAATCTGGTATCCTGCTAGTAGAAGTGTAAAAACTGCAAATGAAAAAAAAAAATCCAACAATAAGAACACATGTTCTTAATATCTAAAAATTCTGTTGCTGCTTTTGCAACCACCTTTGTGACTGCAAAAGAAGTAGCCCCCAGTAATGTATTTCAGCATATCATTCTCCAGTATAAACCCTCTCTCTGATTGGTATTATCAACACAAAGGCTCCACTGAAGAATATTAGTATCCACAAATTTATTGAAGCGCTTTTTGTTCAAGTACCATACAGAACTTCATCAGAATAAACAGAGTAAAGTACAAAGTTTCTTTTATAACAATTAAAATTTGTCATGTGATGTTTTTGATCTGTAGTCAAGCTCAGCTTCTTAATTGCATTTAATTGCTGAAGTTGGACTTAACCCTATGCATTCTGAATCTTTCTTGCATTTCCTTGTTCCTAAAGAATCCTATAAATAAGTGCACTCGTTTAAAAATGGGCTAGTTTAAAACAAAGTGCGTACACATTTACAGAAGAATAGTGACAACATATAGAACAACATACATTCCTTGTTAAAATGTTCCTTAAAAACTGAAATTTGATCTGTTTATCTTAGCAAGCTTTTAAGTTTTAATATACAGGTGATAGAGCAAGCTTCATTCAAGCTTGGGTATGTAAAGGATTTCAATTTGATTTGCCATATCAGCACTAATTTCTCCAACAACAAAGAAAAGGGACACCCTCTGCTCCCAGGTTCAACTTGGTCAATACCTCTAAATTTAAAACTGTGCTTCTCAAATTCTACTATGTGCTTAGCCAGAGCATTTTCTGTTCTAGCCCTATTGCTGCTGTATATATGTTCATATAGCCGCTCTTTTAGTTTCCTGTCTGTCTTCCCAACATAAAAAGACGGGCAATATTGACATTGGGCAAAATAAACTACTGATTTAAAATTACAGTTGAGTTTCTTGTTTAACTTAGATTTTTCATGTCTAGCCATGAATGTTTGACCCACGTCTGTGTGTTTACAGTAGGGACAACACTTACATATGAACATCCCTTGTAGTTAGTATTGGTCCTTTTTCATAGATTCATAGATTCATAGATTAGTACTAAGCTAACTGCCCTTGCGAGCCATTTTAAGCCTAGCCAATTATCCCCTTGCGAGACTCAAACCTTGCACCTTGTGTTTGTAAAGCAAAGACCTTAACCATTAGGCCACCCTCCTTTTCTTGTGCTCCAGTAGGCTTTTTAAATTGTGTCCTCTTTTAAAGATTACCTGTGGGTGTTCACCTATTTTTGTACAAAATTGTGGGTTTCCCCATTATTAAGGACCAGTTTTTACATAAGATTTCCCTTATACTGTGTACATCCATGCTGAATGGTGTTGCATGTTCCACAAACAACAGTGGACACTTTTTTAGAGCTTTCCTCATTTTAATATCAAGACATTTCCAGTGAGCAAGCATCTGGATTTGCAAGTTTTCCATAGATAAAATGCCAGTAACTCATACATTCACACTGTCTGAGCATTGGAAAAACACATGATATTCATGGAATTTGGCATTTTAAGCTAGAGTACTCATTCATCGCAAGTTGTATTTCTTCTCTTATTTATTAGTTATAATACTGTCATCATGAGTGTTCTGTACACATAATCTTTAATGCTTTGTGTGTGTGTGTGTATATATATATATATATATATATATATATATATATATATATATATATATATATATACACACACACACACACACACACACATATATACATACGGGTTCACTTCAGTTCACTGACTTTCATTTCACCGACACCATTTCACTGAAATTCATTTCACTGAAAGTTCATTTCACTGAAAGTTCATTTCACTGACAAATATTATTACAAAGTAAATGGAATATGCCCCCTTCCCCACTGTAGTGCGACCCTGGAGTTAGAATATATAGTTAGGGGGGCAGAGCCCCCCACTTACTTTTCTTTTACTAAGCAATATTATATCAAAACGTAAGAAATATCATATGAAATGAAGTGGGGGGCTGTGCCCCCCCCCCCCCGATGTGGGGGGCTCTGCCCCCCACACACCCCCAACTATATATTCTAACTCCAGGGTCGCACTACAGTGGGGAAGGGGGAATATTCCATTTTATTGCTAATAATAGTTGTCAGTGAAATGAACTTTCAGTGAAATGAACTTTCAGTGAAATGAATTTCAGTGAAATGGTGTCGGTGAAATGAAAGTCAGTGAATTGAAAGTTCAGTGAACTGAAGTGAACCCATACATACACACACACTTGAAAGCTATAGACTGGCGATTACATGTGATAAGTGTATATATCCTGGACTTAATGTCATGAAAATGGAATTTTTTTTTATTATTTTGAGATCTGTTTATCAGTGGCCCTGCTGATGATGTCTTTGTACTAAACAGATGAAAGAGCTAAGATGACTAACTCCAGTGATTCTTTTTGAAGTCTTCATGTTTGTGGATATTTTTTTTTGCCTTTGTGCATTCAGCATACAAGCAATTTTGCTTGGTTGATTGTGTGTCATTGTTTACTTACTTTTCATGGTTGTGAAACACATCGTCTTAGCCAATTCACTCCTCCTTATGGCAGTGAACATTTTCTTTTTACAAGAGTTTGGGTTACCGTGTGCTTTTACTGATCTCTGTGATATTCAGCTGTTTAATGTTATATGTGCGACTTTTGGAACAGTGCTACTGTATAACAGGATTGTAGCTGTCCTTGGTGTCACTATTGTCATTATTAGTGTTGTTCTATTGCTGCACTGCTACTTGTTCCAAGCAGTTCAGATTGGGCTGTGGAAATGGCTTATTCATGAATTACAGGGGCTGTTCCTGCAAATGGGCACTGATGATCAGTGCACTACTCCAGAAACAAATACAGATAAAAATAATTCATTAATTGCACAAGACACCATATTCATGAGTAAAGTAGTTGTTCATTTCTCATTCATAACATGGGGGTGGATGTAAAATGCATAGGTTTGTGGTGTGTGGCTTTTACCTTGCACCAAGTCCCATGCATTGTCAACCGTCTTTATGAATCCTACCCCACGGCTTTAGAGGTTCTTATAGCAACTGTCTTTTCTACATGTGAAAATCATGATTTTTAAAATGCTGAGTTCATTTCTAAACTTACAGTTAAAGTTTATTTGGAACATGTTCTAGCACCTGTGCTATAGGGAGATGACACCCTGAATATATCCCAGACAACTTAATTTAGGTGAGTAGCTCAGGTAGTGGAGGAGTTGGGCATGGAAGGAGGGGAGTGAGTGGCTGATGCTAGCTCACCCATCCTGGGGAACAGTGGCAGCTAGTCCTGTTACACTTCTGGCTACCTACAAGCTAAGTAGAGGACTGCCAGGGAGAAGGACTGGGATACACGGTCCCACAAGCAGTGCAGTCTACCAGGGAAGGAAGCCTGCCTTAGGAGTTTGCCAAGAATGGTGACACACGACAAAGTTTCCTGACCTCCAACGGTAGTGGTGGTTAAGGTCCACCTGTGTGACTTGCACACTGGCTGCTGTAACACCTTTATCTCACCCTGGCAGATTAAATGGGCCAGGAGGTCTATATCTCAAGCCAGGAATGAATGAGCTGTTGATGGGTTGCCCACCCTGGGAGTGAGCCTTGCTGTCATATACTCATAGGAGGAGGAATGAACTGATTGGGGACAGGTAGTTGAGGTCTGTTACTTTGAGGGTTGTTTGATTAAAATAAAAAAAAGTTTCTTCAGGAGATTCTTTGCATAAACTGTTCTTATATTTTCCTTGAAAAGTTCCTTGTGCGTTGTCTACTAAAAATAACATCAAAATGAATTTAGAATAAATTTTTTTAATTGCTTTATTGACTAAGAGTAGCACCTGTTTTCTGGTAGTCTCAGATTGCCAAACTGTTGTTCCTTGAAATGTGCCACTAGCATGGATAGATCATTTGTTTCTATGTGTAGTGTCAACTGCATCTGTTGAGTTGGTCATTTCATCTCCAGCATGAAATTAAGTACATAATATCTATGTTTCTCTGGTTTCTCAGTCATGAATTATGTCTTGTATAGCTTGATAGAACAGCTTATCAATATTAGTGTTTATAGGCATCTTCTGTTTGCAGCCTTTTGAGTCCGACTTAAGAGCATACTTTACAACTGCAAGGCTTTCCAGATTTCCTTTTAGTGTGCATGAAGCTTATACTGTCCAGGAGTAAATTCCATAGTAAATATTATGTGCTGTAGCATTTTATAAAATATGGTAAAGAATTAAAAGTTATAAGAATTCCTGATGTGACTAAAGAGTCCTTTTAAATCTTGGTGCTGAGCACAGTTTGGCCTTTACTGCTGTCAAGAAAGAAGGTGTTCAAATCATAAGCAGGAAAAAACAATTTTGCAACCTTCTTTTAGTAGTAATATGTACCTAATTACAATTCATTCCATGAAAAGTTGCAGAATACAAAGGGTCTGTATTAGATGAACGAATGATTAAAATGTCAAGTACAACATACTCCACACACTGTAATCGAACGTTCATCTAATCGGAAACTGAAATGGCTGAAAATCAGATAATCGAAAGATTTTGTTTGGCCAACACTTTCCCTGTACTGACATATGAGATATATAGAAACTACCATTATATGTATACCCCTACTCACTCACATTATTTTAAACCTTTCATATCTAAAAACACTTCCGCTTTTTAGGAGAAGGTGGGGAGCTTTGCCCCCACCCCCCCCACCCCCCAACTAAATATACCAACTCTGAGATCGGTCTACATTGAGGAAAGGGCAATTTCCCGGTAATGCCAAAGCAAATTCTTTCATGAGGAAAGAATTTGCTTACCTGTCCATTTGAGACAGGTTAACGTATTGACGTCACAAGTCATATTCAGTGACATGGCCAAGTAAAAGGTTTCGAAACTTCTATTTTCGGCATTTTCACCTTCCAAGTAGATGAACGGTTAAAGTGTGTCAAGCATGTTGTACTTGAAATTTTAAGTGTTTGTTCATCTAATATAGACCCGAATACAAAATGTGACATTCTTGATCCTGTTTGATTTCCATGATTTTTTTTTTTTTTTTAGATGGAGGAAGCGAGGAGTCATCGGAAAGGAGACAGGCAAGTGTAGACTCTCGACAGAGCCACTCTGGGCAAGGTAAAGTAACACCACTTTGTGTGTTGTAATGGTCTTATTTTAAATTTGGTATATTAAGCTGCTACTAAATGAGTCCTTGCTGATTGATTAATGAGCTTTTAATATTACATTACTAAAACCAAATACAGAGAGGAATGTATAATGTTCATGTGGTTTTGGTGCAGGAGCATAGATACTGATAGTGTAAGCATATTTATTTGATATTTGTTTACCTGGAAAGTCTGGCTGGGCCAAATGAATCAATTTTCTGAGGAAGCCTGAGAAGAAAAGCTCTATAAAGTACATTTAAACAATTTAGAGAACAAATGGAGGCCTGACGAGAAAAACTTTGTAAAGCCCATATAAACAATTTAGAGAACAAATGACAGTATGTAATGTTTACATTGTAGTAAAGTATGAATACATATGAGTTTGGCCAGAAGCGATATTAATATATTGCAAACAGTTAAAAATAGTCTTTGGTCAGAAAAGATATAAATGGATAGTCAAGAGAGAAAAAAAAAACAGTTACTTATATGACTGAAAGCAAAAAAAAAAAAAAAGCTTTTGTAATATGAATAACATACAAGGTGGTGAGTAGTTAAGTTGAGGAAATTATAACTAAAAACAGAGAGCAGTAGCATCATGTTAACATGTATGATATGAGATTATAGTATAGGGATGAAGAGAGAGGGAAGGATATTAAAGTAGGTAAAAGTTTAATCAAGTGATAAACAGGAGAGAGCCAGGACTTGGATATTGATTCCTTTTAGGTGCATTTAAAGACATGTAAGTTAGAGATGGACCTAATAGACAGTGGTATTGTTCCAGTTATTAGCTACAGAGTAGCAGCAGGAAGTTCAAGCCAGTTTAATTTCTGGAAGGATGCAAAGTAGTGGGAGTAGTATGATGCACATATTGCAAATTTTGCTTCTTTATTATAACATACTGCCAATTTAGATTTTAGTGAGGTTTGCAAGTTGGTAAGGATTGCTGCTGCATACAGGAGAGAGGGAATGACGTATGTGGTGTCAAGGGTGTTTTTATGGATATGTTTAGGAAATATTTGCATCTGTAAGGGATACCCAGTTTTTCTTTGGGTCTTTTTTTATGTTATTGTAAATATGAAGGTAGAATTTGAAGTTGTCAGCTAAAGTCATTCCCAGCCATTTTGTGAGGTAGACTGCTTCTATTCTGGCGTTTAGTGAAAGGATTTTAAAGTTGGGTTTGTTGATGATGTGTGATTTTTGGGGAAGATGTAAGAAGCTTTGTTTCTTGGGATTAAGCAGAAGTTTGGTGTTATGTAGGCAGTTTTTTATAAAAATTTTTTTTGAATCGTCTCAGGGTGTTAGAAGTGCATACTAATGTAGGGTCATCACCATATTGGGTGAGAGAGGCTATATACTGTTGCAGTTGTGTGTTAGAAACATTATTTTCTGAAGTGTCAAGATTTTTTGTTATCTAATTTAAGCCCAGTACTTCATAACTCCATGGAAACTCTAACTGTTTGTGTGAGACACAAAGTGCATGTGCTGATATTCAGTTCTTTGACATTGTTGCTGCTTCATATTTTTAACGTTAAACCCCAGTTTATTTCTTGTGATTAAAAATCTGCAGACAAATCATTTTCTTGAAGTAATTTTGATAGTATCCTGGGCATTTATCAAGGGTTGGTGAAGCTGCATTTACAGTACAGGAGTACTAAAAAGGGGGAGTACCTGTTTTTCAAAGTCCAATTTTAATTATACCTTTTGTTGTTAAGTGTGCAGTTTTATATTTAAGAAACTGAATATCCTTTTGAAGCTGAATTTAATTTATTGGTGTTCCCTTTAAGCACAGATGCATTAATCTTGCAGTTTCTGTCCCTTGTCAAAACAAGAATACAATATGTGTGTGTGGGTTTCCAATTCCAGTTCACTTACTTTTCCTTTGGTTAATCTACTGTACCCAGGATATTTACAGACTGTGTGGGTCCAGTGGTTACCTTCTGCATGACCAAGGACTTTCACATTTCTTGAATTTTGGTTGACTGCCTGATTCAGACACCAATGCTAAAGGTACACAGTGGGTGGTACAATTCACCTTTGCTTGCTTCAAATTTCTAGAACTCTCTTTGAACTTGCCAAAGTCACACCTACTACCCCCAAGACAAGTTTTGCTATTGGGAGCCTATCTGGACACTGTTCACTAGAGGGCCTGCCTCCCTTGAGGAAAAGTCCTGTTCCTGACAAGTTACTACTACTTGTCTGTATCAAGCAAAACCAGATCACTGCCATTGAGGTTCTCAGGACACTGTGTGTTTCTAGTGCCTCTATCTAGCAGAACCACTGAAGTGGTTCCTGGAGTGAATTTTCTAGTTCCCATCCACTCGTCAAGATTTCTCTTGAAGAGGGCTAGTGAGGTGATCTGCTTGACTTGTAATGGAAGTCTATTCCAGAGTATGGGCAGTCTCTGGGTTATGAACCTATCCCTGCAGCATGTTCTGTTAATTGAGGTAATAAGGTTGAGGTCTCTGGAGTGTGTGGTGCGGAGGGATTGGGATTTCTTTAGATGTAGCATATCTAACCGGGCTGGGTCAGATATGGCTTTGTAAGTCAAGCATAGATCACTTCTAAGTAGGCGATATGAGACAGAGACTAACGAGTTATTTAGTCTGTCCGTATAGAACATGTGTTTAAGGCCCAGTATCATCTTTGTGAGGTACTTTTGTGGTCTTTCCAGTTGTTGCAGGTGTCTGGTGAGGTATATGCAAATGGGGCATTCTACTCAGTGATTGGTCTTATGAGTGAGGAGTAGAGAGAGAGAGACTATGACCTCCTCCTTCCTGGATGCAAAACCTTTAGTAATGAGATGTGCCACATAGAAGGACTTTCTGAACACAGTGGCTATATGGTGGTCAAAGGAGACGTTGCTGTCAACCTGTGTTCCAGATCTCTTATGACATCTTCAGTGTTTAGTGGATTGCCATCAATGTGGTTATTCATGGGCACTGAGTTTTTTCCACAAGGGATGACGAAGCATTTTTTGCCATTTAGTTTAAGGACATGGTTTTGGCACCAATCATTGGTCTCTGTGAGGCCTTTCTGCAGGATGTCTACATCACTTGGGGAGTTAATAATGGCTCCCAGCTTGCAATCGTCTGTGAACTTGATCAGCCAGAGACTCTTCATGTTGGCCTGGACATCAGAGAAGTAGATGCCAAACAGGAGAGGCCCAGGACCGACCCCTCTGGGACTCCACTCGTGACTGGTTGGCAGTCTGACTTGGAGTCTGCTACTTTCACACTGTGGGTTCTATCTGTGAGTCAGTTTGCCACCCACCTAGTGATATAGGGGTTGATGCCTAATTTAGTGAGTGTATCTGTGATTCCTGAGTGGGGAATGGTATCAAGGCTTTGGTCAGATCGAAGTAGGCTGTATGAACTACCTTGCCCTCATCCACAGCTCTGGTGACTCTCTCGAAGAAGTCGACCAGGTTGAGCAGGTATGATCCACCCTTCCCAAAGCCAAATTGCATGGGATCCAGAGTTTGGAGATTCCCTAGGTCCTTATTTATTAGGTCCATGATGATGCACTCCATAGCGTACATATCAGACTCGTCAGGCTAATGGGGCAATAGTTCCCAGGGTCTATAGTCACTCCCCCTTTATGGAGAAGGATGACTGTAGCAGTGCACCATTTGGCAGTGACAAAGCCTGAGGTGAGGCTGTGATTGAACAGGGCACAAAGGTGAGGTGCTAGTTCATGTTGTCGGGTCCAATGGAAGCTGTATTCTTGGCCTTGGACAATGCAGTTTTAACTTGCGCAGAAGTAATATTGGGTGCCTGAGATTCTATTGGTATCGTGATAGGTCCCTGGGGGGGGAGGGGGGGTGGTAAAGTTGACACTGAATCTGTTGGCCCCGTATATTGGCAATATCTGTTGGCTCAGTGTAAGAGGTACCGTTGTGCAGTAGCTCGGAGCAGATTGGAGTAATGCCGTGGAGATTTTTGACATAACCATAGAAGACCTTGTGATTATCTTTAGTATCTGCTGCAATCTTGTTTTCATAGCTAGCTTAAGAGGAATCTCAACTTTTTGTTGAGACTAATAAGGGAGTTTTTCCAGTCTTGGGACTTCACTTTTTCTGCAACAGCTTCTTTCGTCTGTTGTAGAGTTTGTTTATAACAGGGGACCACCATATTGGCTTCCATTTTTTGGAGGAGAATGTCTTGGTTCTGTTGGGTATGGCCAGATCCATACATTTGTTTATGTGTCCATACAGTGCATTGGTGTATGATTCAGCAGTCATGCACCCATTCTCCATCTGCATGGGTGTAGTGAAGTTTGCCACCTCTCTTTTTAGGAATGCAGAGTTAGCTTTGGAGAAGTTTTTTACGGTGGTTACTTTTACGGGGGTGGGGGGGTGGGATGTGGATATCTAAGGTGATTAGTTTGTGGTCAGATCTAACCAGAGAAGAGTTGATTATTGGTGCAGAGCAATGGTCACCCCTGTTAGTGCTAACCAGGTCAAGGATATTGCTCCTTCTAGTGGGGGTAAGACTGAGCTGGTCCAGGGCATTGGAGTCAATAAATTCCAGGAAACTTTGGGCAGATGTATTGGTACATGAGTAATTTTCCCAGTCATTGGAGGGGTAGTTGAAGTCACCCAGTATGAGGGTGTTGGGTTGCACCCTAATATTCTCCGAGGTGCTTAGGAACGTTGAATGGCAGTCTTGGGACATAGTTGGGGACCTATAGCAGGCTATGACCTGAGTTGCTGTCTTACCCAATGTTAGCTGCACATGGAGTATCTCTGCAGCATTATGTTGGGCTACCAGTCTAGAGGTGTGTATATCCTTTACGAATATGGAGATACCACCACCTTTGGAGCTTTGATCCTAATTTTGGAGCCAAAAATTGTAGAATAAATTATAGCCTGGTAGCACAGGGATGCTTTCTGCTGCCTTGAATCAGGTCTTTGTTACAGCACAGACGTCGACGTTCTCCATTTTAAGGAGTGCTTTGAGTGAGTGCATCTTGAGGTTTAGACGTCTAGCACTGAGCAGCATGACCCTCGGATTCCATTTATTTGTAGCAGTTATGGTGGTAGTTTGGGTCCTTGGAACACTGCCTAAAAAAGGCATTATAGGGGTGCAAGACCCTTAGCCATATATGGAATCTCAGGGGTGACAGATGCAGGCCATCTCTGGTGAAGCATCAAGGTCTGTCAGTCATGTCATCCCAGCCAGACAGATACTGGATCCTCTTAGAATGACACCAGAAACTTAGCCAATTGTTGAAGCCAATCATTTTCTGCTCATACTGTGGTATCATTCTGGGCGATGGTAGAATGCTGCTCAGGGCTAAGGTCATACCCGCCTGGACTACATGATCCGAGAGTTCCTCCATGTCTGTCTTCATGTAGTCCAGGGAGGTATGTCTCAGGTCGTTCGCACCAACATGGACAATGGCAGTGTCCTGTTTGTACTTGTCGTGGAGTGACCTGTGTGCGTGTGTTATGTGATGGAGCCTGGCACCTGACAGGCAGATGACTGTTACCGTCTCCTTATTCAACCTAGTGAGTGGGACGTCTGTGTCCCTTACTATTGAGTCACCTATGACTAATGTATTGGGCAAGCTGTTTTGCCTTAGGGGCTTTGATTAAGTGGCATACTGTTCAGGTGAGCTATGTGTCTTGTGATTTGTGCCATGCTGTGATGGTCAAGTGTGTTTCTGCCTTGGAGGTCTCCGCTGTTTGGTAGGTTTCAATGCGAGCCTCCACGAAGGTGGGTGTGTGGCTTGTGTTTTTATTTGAGAACTGTGGTGGTGTTTGTTCTGGAGTGCTGTGTGTTCCATGTGGTGTGATGCAAGTCTTGACCTTCTCCTCTTGACCAGCTATTCCGGTCTTGGCTGAAGAGCGCATTGCTTCCAGTTTGGATATATAAGTGCATCTCTCGCAAGTATGGGTGTTGGGAGGTAAGAAGAGAGGGTTGTCAGTGTACATGAGCCAGTTGGTACTTTGCCTCAGAATGCCCAGGTTCACCAGGTTAATAGGAGAAAGTACAGGGAACTGACCTTTAGACTTGCCTGGAGGGGTGGGTGTTATTAATAAGTACTGGATCTGTTGCCTTATAGAAAGTTTAGTGCTGGTAGCACTTGTGTGCTACAGTAATTGCTACAAGAAATCTGGTAAAGTGTTAGATGAATAAGCTAGTTTAAGTGCGAGATGGAAGAGAACTAGCAAGATCTAAGGGAAAAATTGAAGAGTACACTTTCTGGCACCGGTATTAGTTTAACCTACCTTAGCGGCACTGCACGAAGTGCAAACCCGTGCAAACATGGGCTTTTAAGGCAGAAAGTTAAAAGGGATAGAAATGCAACCCAAACAGCCAATAAGGTACAATTTCAGAACTGGAAACTACTCCTCTTGCAGTAGATAGGCTGCTCAGTGCTTACTACTCCCACTGATAAGCAGAAAGGCTTCCCTCTATCACAGAAAAGTCTGGAGAACTCAGAAACTACAATACAGTCCTGAATACAGCAAATCTGTATCTGCACTATTCTAGTAACAGAAAAGGGCGGGAAAACGAGCAAACAAGCTAGAACTTTTTTTTTTTGTTCTAGCTTGGGCTGTCATAAATGAGTACTAGACAGGGATATCCATTTGGATCTGTTCTATAGGTGATGTGCCAGAAATGAAACCTTTGAGTTGTCTGTCTTCTTCAGCTGATGTCTGGAGCAAAATCTTAAGAAGTCTGAGCATCAGATGCCTTCTCCATTATCTGGACAGGCCAGTTTCTGTATGTTTTTCTATCATTCCTTCTTTTCCTCAGAGTAATTCTGAAGAAAAAAAGACAGTTCATGATGCTACTGTTGGCTTACTTTTGCTGGATTCAGCATTGATACTCTCTCCTACCTGTTATGGTAAGGACAGAACATGTGCTGCTGCCTTAGCTTGAGAACATCTTGACCCAAAGCAAGGGGTTGCTCATGCACTTCAACCTGAGGATGCAAAGGCTGACATTTTTGATGTTGCTTCTTTTAGGCAAATGTTTTCTGAGGATGTGCATTGCCATTTTGAGGGAGGCTAGGAAACCAAATGCAGGGAAATCTTAGCTTGCTAAATGGAAGAGACTCTCCATTTTATGCCAAAGCAGGGAGTCAGGATCCAACACAGACCATAGTGTCTTTAATCTGCAAAATCTTTACAAATCATGCTTCCTAAAAGGGTTCCTGCTCAGGACCTATACCCAAGAAACAAATTATTCCACCTTGGGATCTCAGCTTTGTCTTTGAAATTATATGTATGTATGTCATTGAGCTGGTACTAGTCACCTTTGAACCAGTTGCATATGCATACTGGAAATTCATAACCTGGAAAATTATATTCTTGATGGCTTTTTCTTCATTCAGAAGAATTTCAGTACTACAGGTCTGCATGTACAAAGAGATTTTTCTAGTTTTCCTCAGAGACAGGGTTACTCTCTGCACCATCCCCTCTTCCATTCCAAAGTAGTAACAGGAGTTGTACCTGAATCGGGTCATTCATCTCCTAGTATTCTTTTCTACCCATGAGAACAGAGGGCAGAGGATTCTGCACTTCTTTGATTTTACCTGGACAGGAAAAAAGGTAGTAGAAAAATAGAGCTGCTGTTTATATCCCTTACTAAGGATAAATAGGAAAGGACCGTTTCCAAAAGACCATGTTTAAATATTTGGCCCATTTTCTTTGTTTCTGTTTGTTTTATTGACAGTGTTTATATAGTTTAATTTATTTGCTTACTTCCTAGATGCCAGATGCTACTATGGCAGGTGAGAGCCCATTGTACTAGAGCCACTTCAGCCACTGTTGCTTTCCTTAGTGGAGGTCAACATTCAGTCTGTTTTGGAGGCAGCTTCTTGGTCCTTAGTCCACACCTTCTATGCATTACAGTCTAGACCCAGCTTCTAAAGCAAGGGCAGGATTTGCCATGGCCATCCTACAAAGATTACTTCAGCCAATTCATCCTCAGGACCAGCAATGCATTGGTCATGAGATTTTGGAGTTTTCCCAGATGTGAGAAGTACTGCAGCACTGAACCAGACAACAACATAGTACACCTTTTTTTTAGGAATTTACCTTAATTGTTTGGTTTAGTTGTTGTTTGGGATATTTTGCAGACATCTTAATGATTGTGGACATCAGCTGGTTTAAATACCCTGTGTTTCTAGAGTATAGCCAAACAGTCCACTTATGCTGTGCTGACGAGGTCATAAGGCTGAAACGGGCATATCCGTAGCTGGTGGTAGTTGGTTTTGTTGGTGTGAAGTTCTCCATAAAGACTTAAAAAGGAAAAAGTCATGGACATTCAAAAGTCATATAGCTGAAGCACTTGTTCTTAAGGGTTCATTTGCATATATCCCATGGGCCTTTATTACAGGAGGTTAAAGGTATCACACAGGAAAAACTCTAGCTTGGCTAGATTTTTCTTGTAGTTTTTATGAATTGTATGTTTAGTGTTGTTGTACTGTCTTCCTCCCTTCCTCCCCTTTTTGTCCTGTGAGCATCTGGGGGCTGAAATTGGCATCCAGTCACACTTCCTTCCCCTCTCTGCCACCAGCAAAAGGTGCCCTGTCTCTCTTCATGTTGAGCCAGAAGTTTGAGCGAGACAGCCTTGTAGGGACTCTTCTTATTAGACAGCCATAGATGGGACAGATTTTCCCTTGTCTATCTAAGAAGTAAATGCTTGGGAAGTTGCCAGTACAAGTAGGAACCAAAGATGGTGTGGATGGATGTCCGTGCTTACCACAGTTCTATTGATATCCAGTTGGTGGATGTCCATCCAGTTTATAGAGGGAAGGTTGCTAACCTCTCTAAGTTGGGATGGGCTGTGTTCTTCAACAGAAATCCCAAATGTAAACACTGCTGCAACAGTGAACATATTCAGTCATCCACAGTTGTATTAAGTTCATAACACAGCTGTAATTTCTTTGACGGTCTCCACCATCAAAGGAGGGGGAAGGTCTTCATCAAGGAGCCCTGTATGTTTGGGACTGTGGAAGAAGGAATACTGAAACCAAGGAGAATAATATTCCAAAGGGTCCGCTGAGCAGCATTTTGCTAGCCTCAGCAGTAAAGTTGAAACTGGAAGATTCTGGACTAAAACACACAGACTGTTAATAGAAATTTATTGTAAAGAGTTTGCCTGAGAATCAGGCTCAAGACAAATATAAAACCATGTTAACTGGCCAAAGTCAGAAGCAAGTAAAAGGAGATGCACAAAAGTGCTGTTGAAAGAATTCCCAAAAAATGAGAAAGGGCTAAGAAAATATAGTAACTATGAAATAGAGCAAAATAGGAAAAGTGTGAATGCTGATCTGTGCTCACAACCCAGAAACTACAAAAAGGTAAAAAAGAAAATCCAGGAAGAGAAATACATGCCACATAGCTTGCAGCCATTAGGATCTGACCAAACAGTTTCAGTGGAAAGAGGATGGAAAACGGAGGAGAAACACAGTAGGTGTTATAGGGTAAGGGTGGTACTTGTGTTCCCAAGGAAAACATTATCTGCTGAGTATAAAGTGTGCAGAGTACAAGTCCTAAAAAATAGCAGTCTGATGGTATTCACAGAGAATAGCACAAAATAGCAAGGGAAACAGCCATGTGCAGGATGAGAATGATTCAAAAATACCTCTTGCCTCTCCGTAAATGCAACGTTACTATCACAGAGGAAAACGCTGTGCAAACACCAGTAAATTTGTCTTTTATTTTAAAAATGAGCTGGGATTTACTCCATCAAGTTAAAACAAAGTTAAAATAATTAAGTGCTTTCACCCACTATATGTGGGCTTCATCAGAACAAAGTTACCAGCTGTCACAAACATTTAAATAACTTTTTAGGCGCCAAAAATTCAAAAGTGGTCCGCCCTTAAAGTGGTATCACTAAATGTACATCTTTGTATATTTATACTATGTTACACTTTTAAAATTAATTAATACACAATATACTAGAAATACATATACTTGAAAATGTATACTAGACTTTTTTACTTACAATTCTAAAGTATAAATTATCTATTTAAATCCTAATATATACGTGCATTCTGAATATATGAAAAAAGTATTTGTTATACAAAAATGTTTGACATAATATAAAAAATATATGTATAAAATAATATATATAAGAATTATTTGTGTAAGAGACACATAAACAGTAAATACTTACATACAATTCTGCAAACATATTGACAATTCATATGACCAAACCAACTTAATAAAATAACTATTAATACCATTATTACTATCAGTACAACTTTTCTTACTTGTACTGTACTACTAATATTGACACTATAAATTCTGCGTAAATTTAATACTCCATCCCTTGTGCTTCACACTACAGTCTTGTAGTTAATATTGGTTTAATTGATATATAATCATTCATACCTGATGGAGTTGATGCATCTTTATACAATTGCCACCATACTTCTCTAAACCCCAAGGTTTCCTTCCTTTTACCTCCTTTTGGATTATATAAAAATGAGAAGGGGCTAAGAAAATATATTAACTATTAAATAGAGCAAAATATCTGCTGAGTATAAAGTGTGCAGAGTACAAGTCGTAAAAATTAGCAAAGTCTGATGGTATTCACAGAGAATAGCACAAAATAGCAAGGGAAGCAGCCATGTGCAGGATGAGAATGATTCAAAAATAGCATAGTGCAATGTTTGAAACTGCAAGATGTACATTGCATGCGGATGATTGTATAATGTGGACATGGGATAACCCATGCAGATGGGTCCAAATGGAGAGATAAGTCAGCAAGCAAAGGAGATTAGTATTGCTGAAATTGAATTAATCCTCATGTCTTGGTGAGTACCTTCACAAAGTGGACCTTGTTTTTCACAAAACCTCACCAAGATGACACTGATATATAGACTGTATTTTATATAGCATATATCATGAACAGAAGTAGGTTAAAAAAATAAAAAGGTAGCTGGGTGCACAAGACCCAGTATAAAAAAGGAAGGTGCACTGGTACCAGGACTGGAAAAAGTGACAGTGTAGAATTCTCAAGACACGGAAACATTCCTACAATGGGACTAGGCCAGGCCCAGGGGGAGGATGGCCTCCTGTTGCAGAAGGAAGTAGCAGTCCACAAAAATCACAAAAACTGATAGGCCAAAAAAGAGCCGAAAAGACAATAATGTGGACTATTGAGGATAAGAAAGAAAATATGTATTGTTACTATTATGCAATAAGCCCAGAATTTCTAGACAGATATACAAAAAGATTAAGGGAGGATTTAGTGGAAAGAAAAATACTTCCACAAGAAAAATCTGTTAGAAGTTTCAAATAAAATTTCATGTTCATTAATACAGCAGATTTATGAAAAACTTTAGACCAAGAAACCTTGGGCCATTTGGAAAAAGAAGTGACTGAGGAAGCGCAAAAATATAAAGAACAAAATCTAGAGACTTTTGAAAGGTATAGAAGTGAAATATGGACATGGGAAAGAAAGAGAGATCTGATATAGTGTAATGTTTATGCAAAGGAGAATGCTAAATTAATCAACACAAAAAAGGCAGCCCCAAAGATATTTGAAGAGAAGTACAGGCAAAGACATCTAGATATAGAAAAATTCAGAGTAAAAATAAGGTCACAAAGCAGGATTGTAGAACAGAAAATTAGTAAAGCAGAAGTTAAAAATTTAGAAGATGATGTTATGGAATACTTGCAAAGTGAAGGATTTAGTGCAGAAAGTCTAACAGTATGATGAAACAACATGTCCCCAAAGTAAGGAGAAACAGGAGGAGCAGGAGACATCTGAAGAAGAAATATGGACATGGTAAAGAAAAAGAGATATATGGTGCAATATTTATGCAAAGGAGAAAGCAAAACTAATAAATGCAAAAAGAGCAGCACCAAAGTTATTTGAAGAGAAATACAGTAAAGGCATCTTACGAAAGTTTCACAATACAAAAAATATGAAAAAGAGGAAAAGTAGAATGGAGGATTAGTAATGGAGAAGTTAAAGAAATAGAAACTGAGGTTATGGATTACCTACAAAGTGAAGGATTTGTTGTAAAAAACAATCTTACTCAGATAATATCACAGCAGGATAGAGCAAAGGGTCACCAAATTAAGGAGAAACCAGTGGAGCGGGAAACATCTGATCAGTTGCCGTATGAAGATGCTTTGGAGCCTTTCATAGGAAACCGGTACAGATGATCATTTGAAGTTGCACAGCAAGAGAGGGAACAGAAAACTGTGACAATTCTGACACAGTCAATGTTGTGGAGAGAGAGGCTAGTGAGATCCCATGTGAAAGAGCAATGATGACACAGGATGAAACTGAAGACAATGTGGCACAGGAAGGTGCTCTGGAATTTTCTATAGAATGCCTGGAGAAAATGGAGAACAAAGAATTTGTCCTCAGTTTAGATGGATATACATATTAAGATCAGTAAAGAAATAAATTACAGAAAGTTAATAAAATCCAAAAAGTTAAAAGTTTGATAAAACAAATGAACACAGTAATTAGGACTGTCCATAGAGATTTGTGGGATATAATAGAAGTAAATAGGCTATATTACTATGTAGCTAAATTAATAACTGGTAGTCTTACCACAAAAACACAGGTAGTAAGGGAAAAGTAGGGGAGAAATTGAATGCCATCATGGAAGTATCAAACAGAAAAAAAGTATAAAGCAATTAAGACAAGAAATGTCACTGTCAGAAGCATATAGAAGACTGAACGGATCAACAAAATACTCAAGAAAGATAGTTATGATAAAAGCAATGTGCAGTATTAGAACAGATCAGTATCTGGCGTGTACTATCACAAATAAAAATATCAGCACATGCAGAAAAAACTAAGAAGATGTGGAGATAAATATAAAGGAAAAGTACAAAATAAGCAATTTATTGATGACTCCAAAAAAGTTTTATAGAGAATTGAGAAGCATAGCAAAAATTATTTAAACACCACCAAAAAAAGAAGAAATGGATGCATTTTGGAGAAATATTTCTGGAGATCCTGTGAACATAACAAAGATGCTAAATGGATAGAAGAAGTAAAAGAAAGAATAAGAAGTTCAAATGTACAGAATATGAAATGAGACGATGTAACGACCAGAGAGATTGAAACAAAGTTAAGAAAATCTCCTAAGTGGAAAACCCCATGCCCAGATGCAGTACCTAACTTCTGGCTATTAGTATTAACACCTTTACATGAGATGATTTGGGCATACTGCAGTGGTGGTGCTGCGGTAGCGTTGTCGCCTCACTGTTAGACGTTGCCCGTTCGATTCTCAGAGCGTCTTCTGTGTAGTGACATGCGTGAATGTGCGTTCCTTCGTTGAAGGTTGTGCGTTAGGTCCGGCAAGCCAGTACGTAAATATCTACTGCCAATCATTAGCGGACCGGAGTTCCACTGTAGCGACCCCTAACTGGGAAAAGCCGAAAGACACAAACAAACATGAAGATTTGGGCATGAGTAAGAACAGGTTATATGCACACCCCAAACAGACACCAGCCTGGTTAACAACAGGAAAAACGATACTTCTTAACTGTGAACCTGCAAGCTATACTAAAAACTATAGACCAATAACTTGGTTTCTGACGACATATAAACTATAGAATGGAATTGATGCTGTGTCAGAGTTTATAGTCATTTAGAGGAAAACTCAGTCATGGCAACATGCCTGTCAGCAGTACAGATTTTTGCAGAATGTCCAGATTTTTGCCTCATATTTTTGTTTCGTTTTTCATAAAATTGTGTTTTTTGGCAAATTGGTGGCAAAACAAAGATTGAAGTTAGAAAATAATGACAGTTTGAGTTTCAGACTTTTTACCCTTCAGAAAATTCATGCTAATGCAAAATCTGTTATTTAATAAACGTTCTAAGTTTGCAAGAGCAATATTTAAAAAGTGTCCCTAATTTTGGGCCTTTGTCCCACTTTTATTTATGGCTTTGTCCAGATTTGCTCTAAGAGGTTGGTATGCAAGGCAGTAGAGCAAAATGGTAAGAATACAACGCCATATGGAACAAAGGACCATTTGCTGTTAGTTATAATGGAGAACTGTAAAAAGGGGAAGAATAGACTGCAAAAAAGCATTTGACAGTATCCCACATTCATGGATAAAAGAGTGCTTAAAAATGTATGAGATACATTACAGTATAGCGACCATGAAACCATGGCAAGCCACTTTGCAGTTAAGCCATGATAAATGGCAAATTATTCTACGGATAAAAATTCATAGGGTAATATTCCAGGGTGAGACTCTGACACTGCTGCTCTTTTGTCTTGCTGTTAACCCATTGGGCTGTCTACTTAAGATTAGGTCATGGCTGTAATTTGGCTCCCAGAAAACAACAAAGTGTAAAAGACTTCTCATCTTCTTTTTGTTAATGATAGCTCGTCAGATGAGGAAATGAAAGCACAACTGCAAATGGTCAAATCCTTTTCACATGATATAAGATTGTCATTTGATCTTAATAAATGTGCAAAATCAACCATTTAAAGCAGGAAAGCTCAAGCACCAAAAAAAAAAAAAAAAAAAAACAGTTTGGGACAGAAATGTGATATAAAAGAACATGAGCAAGAGGGAGTGTATAAATATTCAGGAATTGATGAAGGATCAACAGTAAAAGATGAACAAATGTGAATAAAACTTGGTAATGAATATTTTAGAAGATTAACATTAATACTGAAAACAGCGTTGACATCTACGAACAAAGTCCAAGCTATAAAACAATTGCTTCTTTCTGTCTTAAATTACAGTTTTGGATTGATTGACAGGCCCCAAAAGGTGTTGGATAGGTTGGACAGGAAAACAAATAGGATGCTTCGTGCTCATCAAATGATTTATAAAAATCAGTACTGCGGTGGTGGTGCTGCGGTAGCGTTGTCGCCTCACAGTTAGACGTTGCCCGTTCGATTCTCAGACCATCTTCTGTGTGGCGACATGCGTGAGTGGGCGTTCCTTCGTTGAAGGTTGTGCGTTAGGCCCGGCAAGCCAGCATGTAAAACTCTACTGCCAATCATTAGCGGACTGGAGTTCCGCTGTGGCGACCCCTAACCGGGAAAAGCCAAAAGACACAACAACAAAATGTATACCAAGTCTATATATTCCCCGTTCTGAAGGAGGTATGGCCTTCTTGAAATTGATTACATGTATAGATCTGTAGTTGTGGGACTGCATACATGTCTGCAGACCTCACATGACCCAAATGTAGTGAAAGTTTTGAAACTTGAAGAGAGTTAAGTCTAAGATGGCTTCACTGCTTAGTTTAACAGAAGCATATCAGCAGTGGAAAGCAGAGTTCCCTGCTGGGTGAGAAAAACAATATTTTTTGTCTGTGCCCTTTTAGAGTTCCTTTCTGATACCTGCTTCATTTTGTTTTCTGTTTTAAGAAATTTCCTTGTCCTGTTTCTGTGTCAGAGGTGGACACAAATTATCTCTGCTGCACATTTCACATGTGTTTTTCATTGGTTAAATTGTCTCTTGAGTGTTACTTGCATGCACTGACACTGCTGGTGATTCGCTGCAGTTTTCCCCACCCACCCTGCCATATGTTTATCTGCTTTTTAATCCTGATGATTTTAAGATGCCCACCCCTAATGTAAATCAATAAGCTCCTCCCTTTCTACATTGTTGCTGATATTCTGGTTATTTGCCTTTGCTTGTGCTTATATTAAAAAAGTTCATTTTGCCTCTCGTCTCTTCTACTTGATCCGACATGATTATCTAGCTAGCCATTTGATAAAGTAGTGTGTTTTTTTACAGTCTAGCAAATGATTCTTTCTACACAAAAGAGGGCAGTGGATTTTCCATCTAGTGGACTGTGAGGTGACCTGTTCTATTGAGGTTGAGAAAACACCTGAGCTTTCTGAATGTAGTTTTATTGGTTGGAGGACTTGCTAATCAGCTTATCTCGTTTTTAGTACCTTTATAAATTCTGTACAGTTGAGTAGCTCTTGGCTCATTTATGCAAATTGAAGTACTTTTATTGAATAATCACACTTTTATAAGCTGTTTAAAGTACACTTCTGTATTTGTATCTTTAAGTTTGTTTGTGGTAGGATTTCTTACCGTTTAAGCTTGTTTATGGTAGCATTTCACTCTTGTCACTCCTTTTTGCTTTTGCATTGGGAGGACTGGTATTGTTCATCTGGTGGCATAGGTGTTTACCTGGTCTATCTGACCTGGGAAAAACAGAAAAGGGCTTTTAAGTATTTTTTGCACTTCTGCACTGATTTGCACTGTTCTGATAACTAGATAGCTTTAGACTAGATTCAGACCTGCTGAATCTAGCCTGTTATCGATACACTTGAGCACTAAACCAGCCATCTTACATTAAGAAAGGCTCCCCTGCACCCTTGTGGCAGAAGAGTGTGGCTCCAGCCTTGTCTGAGCTGGGGATTGCTGGAGGAAATTTCAGTGTGCTTTCCTACTGATAGATTAGCTTAAGAGTTTTAATTTTGCCTGTATTTAAGCCTCACATTTCATATTGCAGCGCATCATACAACAAGAGTTGTTGAAATTGAAACTCAGTTTTTCCCTAGACATCTGTCATCAGAACCTTCCTAAGCTTCCCTACTGTACTACAGGTGCACTGAGCAGAGTTCCCACACTTATCCATAGCCTTCAGTAGAACAAGCACCTTTGTTAGTCCTAGCACAAAAATTGGTCAGACTAGCCCACTCCCTTCCCTAATAATACATACAGTAAAAACCTGCTATAATGGACAGACAGATCTGAAGTAGTTAACTTCATTTGTTCATCAACCTGTGGGTATCGGATCCAAATCGGATCCGAGCCGGCAACTTTATTCAGCTAAGATCCGAGCTACAAGCTCCTCCCCTTACCCATAACCCCCTGCCATCCCTCTCTGTCCTCAGATCTCATTTGCCGCGGCTTATTCAAGCATCTAGAATGAGTTCCAAGCGTAGGGGTTTCGTGAGTTTTACTAAAATTACCTAGTTTTTACTTTAAACTGTAGACGAGTGAGTGTTGTTTCCCCTTATCTGTTAATTTGCTAATCTTGTGGGTAAATTTTCCTTTTGTTAATTTAGTCTTCCCCCTCCCCCTTGTGTGTGAAGGTGTGTGCGGTTTGGGCCTATATATTATTACCATGGCTGAGGCCCCTAAAACTTTCTTTTCCAAATGCACCGAGTGTGGCCATAAGCTATCCCCAGCGGATGGCCACACTCGGTGTGTTATCTGCCTTGGGTTTGATCATCTTTCTTCGGGCTGCACAATTTGTGCAGCCTTTAACCCCAGGGCTTTGAGGGACAGGAGGTCGAAGCTGATTCTGGTGGGACTTCTGCCCCTGGACTCTGCTTCATCTTCTTCTCCCTCGGCGGCACCGGCTGCGACCGCAGTGGTCCCATCTTCCATCCCTGCTCCCCTGGCCGGGACTCCCACTCCCACCGTGGCTCAGGAGGAGAGGGAATCTAGAAGGGAGAAAAGGAAGGAGAAGCACCACAAGCGGCGGGCTGAAGCTTCCTCTTCGGCTGTGCCAGCTAAACAGTTAGCCTCTCCTAGGATGTCCAGGCCTTCTCCTTCCTGGCTCCATTCACCTCAATTTTCCCCGGAGCCGGAGGAGGAGACCCGGTCGCCTTCAAGGTCTTTGAGGCGGCACTCCAGGCCAGCCTCGGTGGCCTCGTCTAGATCTACCCAAAGTTTGTCCGATGCGGATATGGACCGGATGATGCGTAGGTTTCTCCAGGCCCAACTGCAGATGGGAGTGATCCTGCCTCCCCCCCCCCCTCCAGGGGGGAGCTCGACCCCATTTTTCACCCAGATTGCTGCTCCTCTGACCCATTACCGGGGTTCGGAGCCGTCTGATCCAAGCAGCATCGGAGCCGGGGGAGGCTCGGCGCCGATAGTACACCCTACTTCGGCTCCGTCCGCACCCTCGAGTTTGTTGGGTCCATTTTTGGATCCAAGCTCTCGGAGCCATGAGCTGAGCTTCGGATCTGGAGGTGTCAGTGTGTCTTCAGCTCCATCTCGGTCGGAGCATACTGGCCCTTCGGATCCGATTGCATCAGCGCCTGCTCCGGTCTACGCCTCGAATCTGAAGGGACTGCTCTTGGATCCTAGAGAGAGCAGTTTTCCTTCGGTGTTCGATGTTGTGGATAGGATCTTGTCAAGGGACTCCAGAGCCCAGGCTCCTGCTGCTGTCCCACCCATCACTCCCTCTTAGACGGGCCTACCTTCCATCACCCAGCCCCAGGGACAGCCTGCGCCTATGTCCCAGATAGTTCCCTTAGAGGAACAGGATGTGGTTGGTGAGGCATCCTCGGACAGCCCCCCTAAGGAGGTTCCTCACAAACGTAAGTGCAAGAGGAGGCATTTGGACTCGCCCGAGTCCCTGACAGAGGACACAGTCTTAGAGGAAGGGGAAGGTTCCCCAAGGTCACCCCCCCCCCGAGGATGTCTCCTTTGGAGACATTATGGAAATGCTTCATATTAGAGGGGCGTGGTCAGCCCAAAAACCTTCCTCCGATGAGTGCGTTTCTGGAGGCGTTTGATGCAGGCCCATTTACCTCTTGGGTGTCCCCTCCCGCCGATCCCCTGGTAGATCTGATCACTACCAGGGCATGGAAGGAACCGGACACTGTGGAGCCCATACCAAAGAGACCAGACAAAATTCTCAGTCCTCCCACAGATAGGACGGTCTGGAGCAAGGGTGCTCTGGTAGATGCCATGTTGGTGGCAGCTGCCACCAAGAAGGAACTAGCCCAGGAGAGTTCCTCGGTCCACCCTCCCGACAAAGAGTTTCGGACGATGGACCACATAGGGAAGCAGATGTTCGCTTCAGCCACCTTCTCAGTAAGGTCGCTGAACTATATGGCACATGTGATATGACGCCTGCAGGATCTCATCAAAGAATACACCGGGTCACCCCCAGAGTCCATGTCGACCGAGGATAAGAAAACATTCTCAGCTCGAATGGCCACTCTTAAGTCCATTTTGAACACTTCTATGCAGCTTCTTTCCCATGCCATGGAAGGAGCTGCTAGAGCTAGTGGAGCGGGCATTGTCTTACGGCGGCATGCTTGGCTCCGTCTCTGCGACTTTGCGGAACCCTTCAAGGCGTCCTTCACAAATACCCCCTTTGACGGCTCTTCACTGTTCGGCAAGACCGTCCGCGACACGCTGGTCCAGAGCAAGGAAGACGTCTGCCATCGGGATCTGCTTCTCTGCTCCCCAGAGGTCCTTCTCCAGGAACCAAAGGGGACAAAAGAAGATGTGGTTCCGGAAATCCCAACAGTCCTGTTTTTGCTCCGGACCCCTCATCCTTCAGAGGCAGAGGAGGACAGGGTGGACCGGCCCAGAGGCAGAGGGGGTCCGAAGAATTTCGGGTCGAGAGAACCTTTTTCGGATCGGCCCGTGCAGCAGCCCTGAGGGATTACCCGACTGCTCCACTCTGGAGGCAGTCGGGGGGCATTTCTCGAGGCACCTAGTAGTTTGGGAGTCCATTACAATGGATCGCTGGGTGCTTCGAATCATATCCAGAGGTTACACTATCCCCTTTCTGAATCTCCCTCTCAAATCTCAGAGCCTCCCTGATGTCCCACCCAATCAAAGGGAGGCAGCAGCCACAGAAATAAAGCAGCTGCTAGAAAAAAGAGCAATCCATCCCTTCCTCCAAGATCAATCCGGATCAGGCTTCTACTCCAGGTTCTTTCTGATGCCAAAAAAGACAGGGGACTTAAGACCAATCCTCGACCTGTCCAATATAAACCTTTCAGTTGCCAAAGAAAAGTTCTGGATGGTCACCATTCAATCCATTCTCCCACTCCTGCAGGAGAACGACTGGATGTGCTGTATAGACCTCAAGGATGCGTACTACCATATTTTGATGGACAGACAATCCAGAAGGTTTCCCCACTTCCGGCTGGGAGCCAGCCACTACCAGTTCAGGTTCCTTCCCTTTGGTCTCACCACAGCCCCCAGGGTGTTCACCAAAGTGATGGCAGTTGTAGCGGCCCACCTGAGACTTCAGGGAATACAGGTCTTTCCGTACCTAGACGACTGACTCCTGACTGCCCCCACCAGGCATCTACTCTGTTTAGCCAGGGATTACTTCCTTCACTTTGCCTGTCATCTGGGAATCTCAATCAATCTCAAGAAATCCTCCCTTCAACCAACTCAAAGTTTGGATTTCATAGGGGCCAGGCTAGACACAAACCTGTTGAGGGCCTTCCTAACTCCGGACAGGCTTCGAACTTTGACACTCCACGTGCTGGCCCTCCTACAATCCCCGGCTCCTCCAGTGGAATTGGTCCTGAGGACGCTAGGTTCCATGGCTGCAGCCATCAGTCTGTCACCTCTAGCTTGTCTAAACATGAGGGTCCTACAATGGACCTTGCAGGTTCAATGGTCCATCCTGCAACATCCACTAAGTGCAACTATCTCCCTCAGCAAGGTTTGCAAGAAATCCCTACTCTGGTGGATCCAGTCCTCGGATCTTCGGGAAGGGCGCAACGGTGACCACAGATGCTTCTCGCCTCAGGTGGGAGGGCACTGCATGGGCAGAACCGTTCAAGGCACGTAGACCCACTCGGAGACCTTGTTGCACATCAATGTCATAGAGATGAGGGCGGTGCTTTTAGCACTGGAAGCACTCCAGGCCCTTCTTCCCTTAGGGACAATTCCGATTCAATCAGACAACATGTCAGTAGTCTGGTATATCAACAAACAGGGGGGAACCAGATCCTATCCGCTATGTCGAGAGGCCATGAGAGTTTGGGAATGGGCGATCGCCACCAACCGCTTTCTCATAGCAACGCACATTCCGGGTTGGTCGAACATTATGGCAAACGGGCTGAATCGAACCATCCTCTCACCTTACAAGTGGTCTCTGAACCCGAGAGTAGCGGAGCAAATCTTCCTCAAGTGGGGTCAACCTTGCTGTGATCTATTTGCGTCGCCATCGAACGCAAAGTGCAGCGAGTACTTCGCTCTACTTCCCCCACCAGGGGAATCCCCCAGAGATGCTCTAGTCCATGTTTGGCCATCCGGTCTACTTTATGCTTATCCACCTCTTCCTCTCATGATAACATTTTTGCAGAAAGCTCGTCGGTTGGGGAGCAGAGTGATCCTCATAACCCCATTCTGGCCTTGTCAAATGTGGTTCCCTTGCCTATGGTCTCATCTAGTCAATCCTCCATGGATTTTGGATCCAATTCCAGATCTGATATCTCACCCCCTGGGGTTGACAACCCCAAACCTGGACAATCTCAAGCTCACAGCTTGGTTGATCCAGTTCCAGTCATAGCTAGGACTCCCGGTATCTCCTCTTCCGTTAAAGCTATTTTAGTAGCCGCTCATAAACCTTCTACCAGAAAGGTCTGTAAGAGCAAATGGAAACGTTTTTCGATCTGGGCGGAACATAGAAATTTGGATCCCTTTATAGCCCCGATACCAGCTACCAGTACCTTCCTGTTAAGGCCTCCTGTTAAGGATGCAGTCCCTCCGTGTGATTTAACTCTTGTTCTCCAGGCTCTTACTGGCCCTCCGTTTGAACCTGCAGATGTTCATCATGTTTCACTGTTGCAGTCATCACTGTAGGGTTCTTCCTGCCGGCAGGCAGCCCTTGGTCAGCCAGAATCGCAAAGTCTGGGTCCGGCGTCGGCTGTTCAGTCATGCTCCCTGACGTCAGAGCACCAGGAGTACAAAGCTGCCAGCCGACACCATGTTCTCCAGTCTTTCTTGCCGTGCGGTGGAAGCAGTTCGCAAGTGTCGGTCGGCTGACTCCTGATATTTTTTTGTGCTTCAGTCCGAAGACTTACTTCTGCTTCTCAAAGCTAAGTACCCCGTTGGGGAAAATTTTTTTCTTGCTCCAGTCCGATGTCAGAAAAAGTTAATAATTGTATTTCTTGTGGGAAGCAAATACCTCATAAGGATTTCCACTCTTACTGTATTCCTTGTGTAGGCCCTGACCACGACGTAGCTAGTTGTCGGTTTTGTGCTAGATTTAACCAACGTACTATTAAGCGGAGGTATGATTTTGCTTTTCACTACTTTGGCAGGCGATTTAATTATAAAATGTCGTCGGACACACTTCCGACTACCGGAGTTCACAAACGACGCAAGGATAAAGACGGGCCTCAGAGGTCCAGATCAGACGATGGTTTACAAGCAGAGCCAGCTACAGGTTCGGCCGTCGTGAGTGAGGTGCTTTCGCAGCCCCTGTCGTCGGCCATTTCGGAACCGATTGCCAAAACGGACTCCCATGAGGAGCCTACTAGGCCTTTGAGTACTTCAGCTGCAGGACCTTCAGACAATGCTCCCTTGTATGAGTCCGGAGCCGCTGTGCAGGTACCGGCTTCGGAGGGGGTTTTCAGGCCTACACAGCTTCTGATAAAAGGCAAAGACAAAGGCGAAGACTCCTCCTAAATCAAGGACACCAGCCTAGACCTCTTCTAATCCGGGACCCAAATCTCAGAAACAGCTGCGTAAAATGGCGGAGGATTTACTAACCATGATTAGGGGTTCACATCCCCCTCCAGACAAAAGGCCAAGGCAAGAATTGGATTATGAATCCTCTGATCAGGGATCTATTTCTTCAGTGTCTTCCTCTGAACAGGAATATACTTTCCCTCCTTATGAGGATTCTGATGCTGAAGAATCCATTCCATCAGCTTCTCCCCCTGAGGATTTCTCTTTTGGGGAAACTTTACATGACATGAGGGAACATTTTCACTGGGAAGGACAGGAGTACTCTGAATCTAAGAGAAGGCTTAGGGATTTCCTTCTTCCCCAACATAGACCCCTGGCTATTCCTCCTATTTTGGATATTGTGGATGATGCCTTTTCTGAGGCTAATTTGACTCCTGACTCCTTTCCTCCAGACCCTGCTAAGCCCGACAGATATTACAGGGTCCCTGACTTCCACCAGTTCCTTTTTAAAAATCCTGCTGCTGATCCAGAAACCATTGCTCAGGGTCGTAAGGGTGTTAAGGCCGCCTCTGCTAAAAACCCTATTCTGACAGATAAGGATTCCAGAGCTTTGGAGAGATGGGGCAAAAAAGTGTACACTTCTGCTACTTTATCTATTAGGGCTTTAAATTGTCAATTTCATATGCTAAAATATCAGCAGTTCCTGCTGTCTGTTATGAGACAAAAGCTAGGTACCATTTCTGCATGTGCAGATAATAAGGAATTACACGATTTGATGCATGCTATTGAGCAAGTGGGGAAGCATGGCTTACATTGTGGTTTTGATGCCTTGGAGGCTGCCACTGGCACAGTCATTAGAAGGCACGCTTGGTTAAAGGAACAAAACTTACCTGATCAAGTGAAAGCAAAGTTACTAGATGCTCCTGTTCAGCATAATGTTTTGCTTAGGTCTAAGGCTGAAGAGGTGATAAAGAAAATGGAGGATAAGGCAAAATCCATGCAAACGGTTAAGGATTTCTTACAAGTTCAGCCCCCAAGATTTAGCAGAAATTGGCCAACTAAAAATTGGTCCTTTCCCAGCTCGGACAGGCCTCAGAGGGGTAGATATAGGCGCTCCAGAGGGAGGGCCCAAGCACAGACCTCTTACAGACTTAGACAGTGGAGTGCTTCCACCCCCAGGGGTGGAGAGGACAGACCTCCGTCTTATAGAAAACAGGCTCAATGACTCCCCCTGCATGGCTCCTGGAACTTCTCTCCTGGAAGCCCCTCTTGGAGGAAAACTCTCTCTTTTTCAACAAAATTGGACTTACATAACACAAGACAAGTGGGTTCTGGATGTAGTTTCAAGAGGTTACAAATTCCATTTTCATACTTTGCCAAGACCAAACAGATGGGCAGACCTGCCAAAACACCAATGGGCAGAGGCATTAAACCAGGTGGCATCCCTCAAGGCTATGAGGGCCATACAACTGGTTCCACAATTAGAGATGGGACAAGGCTTTTACTCAAGGCTCTTTCTAGTTCCCAGAAAACAAAATTCATGGAGACCCATCCTGGATCTGTCAGTCTTAAATACTTTCCTGGAGATACCAAAGTTCAAGATGCTTACTCTGCAGCAGCTCCTGCCAATGTTAAGCAAAAATGCTTGGATGGTGACATTGGATTTAAAGGAGGCTTACCTACACATCCCTATCAGACAGGAGTGCAGAAAATACCTCAGGTTTAAGGCCGGCTCGAAACATTACCAATTCTCTGCGCTGCACTTTGGCTTGTCTACTGCATCCAGGGTCTTCACCAAGTGCCTGGCACCAGTAGTAGCTTATTGCAGACTCAAGGGAATTCAAATTTACCCTTATCTGGACGACTGCCTTATTCAAGCAGACAGCAAGGAGGTCTTACTCCAGCACTTGGAATTTGTTCAAAATCTACTCAAGTACCTGGGATTCACTGTGAACATAAAAAAGTCAAATTTGACACCCACGTAACAGATAACCATTCTGGGTGCTCTTCCAAACACAACAACCCAGATGGCATTCCTGACATCCGAAAAACAACTACAGCTGGCTTCAACTTTCAAAACCTTGGCGTTAATGTCTCAGCTAACTGCAAGGAAATTCCTGCAGGCTTTGGGTTACATGGCCTCCTGCATCCTTCTCATACCAAATGCAAGACTACATATGAGAAAAATACAATGGTACCTAAAAAGTGTATGGTCCCAGCATTGCTACAGTCTAGACACACAGATTGCATCTTGCCTTGCCTACAAAAGGAATTCCATTGGTGGACCATGGCATGTCTTCACAACAAAGGGAAATCCTTCAGTCTGCCTCCAGCCAGCCAAGTGTTAACCACGGACACCACGGATTACGCATAGGGAGCCCACTTGCAGGGGAAAGGCCTGTAAGATTTTTGGACAGAGGATCAGAAGCACCTACATATCAATTTAAAGGAGATGTTAGCTGTACAGAATGCCCTCTTGGCTTTCAGGGATTTTCTACAGCCAGGACAACTACAGATACGGACAGACAACACCACAGTTATGTGGTACATAAACAGGCAAGGGGGTTCACACTCCTACCCCCTTTGCAGATTAGCCATGACTCTATGGAACACAGCTCTAGCTTGCAAAGTGGATCTACAAGCTCAGTTCCTGCCAGGGAAACAAAATATTCTGGCAGACAGCCTGAGCAGGAACCTGTCAGACCCACACGAGTGAATGCTGGTCACCCAAATATTCAAGATGATTACAGAAGCCTGGGGCTGCCCGGACATAGATCTATTTGCATCCCCCCTCAACCACCAGTTACAGATTTTTTGCACAAGGACATTTCACAAACTAGCATGGAAAGTATATGCACTCTCATTCAGTTGGAGAAACCTCTCTGGGTATGCTTTTCCTCCACTACCTCTTCTTCCACGGATGTTATTAAAGATCAAGCAGGACAAACCCAAGATGATTTTACTGGCCCCAAATTGGCCTAGTCAGTTTTGGTACTCAACACTGATGAATCTATCCCAGGAGCCTCCTTGGATTTTATCTCCGATTCCAAATCTTTTGTCACAACACCAGGGCCAGGTTCTGCACTCTCATATCAAAACTCGCAGCCTGGCCAATTCAGGGTCTATGATTAATCCTACCCTTCCCAAACAGGTCATGGATGTCATCTTAGAAGCCAGACGGCCTAGCACTAGAAAATCTTATGCAGGTAAATGGAAGAGATTTTGCACCTGGATGCATGCTTAGGATTCAGATCCTTTCATTCCTAATATCCCATTGATTTTACATTACCTGACAGACATACTACATAAGGGTTTATCCTTCTCCATAAAAATACATGCCTCAGCTATCTCTGCACATTACAATACAGATCCTCCAATCTTTTCGCATCCACTTCTGAAACAATATCTCAGAGGAGCTAAGAATTTAAGGCCCCCAAGGACACCACCCATACCTGCCTGGGACATTAACTATGTTCTGGAAAAACTCACTCTGCCTCCTTTTGAGCCTGCTGCCACATCTGATATTAAGTATTTATCATGGAAAACGGCTATCCTACTGGCTTTGACCACAGCCAGGAGAGTCTCGGAGTTACAAGCACTCATGGCTGTGGAACCTTATATTATTTTTCACCAAGATAGGGTGTCTTTAAGGACTAATCCTACTTTCATGCCTAAAGTGGTTTCCAAAGTGGCTTTAAATCAAACTTATTCACCTGCCAACTTTTTTCACTAATCCAAAAAATAAGGGGGAAAGGATCTTGCATTCCTTGGATGTACACAGGCAACTTCGTTTTTACCTGGACAGAACCAAGGATATCAGGAAAACAGAGCAACTGTTTGTTTCTTATGTAACAAATTCCCAAGGCAAAGCTATTTCAAAACAGACCATTTCTAAATGGATTGCTCATGGAATCAGATTTTGTTACTCTTATCATGGAAAGCAAATCCCAGGAAAAATTAGGACTCACTCTACCAGAGCTGCTGCTGCTTCAGCTGCCTTTCTCAGGGGAGTACCTACCAAAGATATTTTGGAAGCTGCAACTTGCAGTGCATACTTTCACTAAGCACTATAATCTCCCTCTTTACTCTAAGTCTAGGGCAGGCTTTGCTTCTGCAGTCTTGCAGGTCCTTCTAGCCGCCCCTTCTACTCTATAACCACCACCCTCTATCTCAGCTTTGGGATTCAACCCTACAGTGATGACTGCAACAGTGAAACACGATGAACATAGTACAGTTGTGTACACTTACCATAAATGTAGATGTTCGAGTGTCTTCACTGTTGCAGTCTGGGTTACCCACCCTCCTGTCCCCTCTTATACTTTCATTACTGTGGTTTCCTACTTCACCCTTCTTCTGAGGTGTATTTACTACAGGGTATGGGGTTTGTTGTATGTTACATTTCTGTTTTACTATTAGCCTTCATTTGTGGGCACCTGACATCTGGGGCAAGAAAAACTGGAGAACATGGAGTTGTCCGGCAGCTTTGTACTCCTGGCGCTCTGACATCAGGGAGGGGAGCATGACTGAACAGCTGACGCCGGACCCAGACTTTGGGATTCTGTCCGACCAAGGGCTGCCTGCCGGCAGGAAGAACCCTACAGTGATGACCGCAACAGTGAAGACACTCGAACATCTACATTTATGGTAAGTGTACACAACTGTACTCTTTGGTGGATCTAAAATATTTATCCTGGAAAACGGCCTTTCTCATTGCTATCACTTTGGCTAGAAGAGTTTCGGAGATACAAGCCCTTTGCGCCAAACCTCCATATCTGGTCTTTCATAAAGACAGAGTTTCCCTCAGGACCAATCCCTCTTTCTTGCCTAAAGTCGCCTCTGAGTCCAACATTAATCAATCTATCAATTTACCGTTTTTTCCCCCCAAATTATCAAAACAAAGGTGAATGCAAATTACATTCTTTGGACGCGTGCACAGACAATTGAGGTTCTGTTTACGCAGGACTGCTAAACATAGGAAATCAGAGCAACTCCTTGTATCCTTTGCTAAACCCTTTTTGGGTAAACCTGTGTCAAAAGCTACATTGTCCAGATGGATTTCACAATGTATACTTCTTGCATATAAGAGTTCTGGCCGACCAGAACCTGTCTGAGTTCACGCCCATTCCACTCGATCGGTTTCCACTTCTGCTGCCTTTTGGTCCAGAGTGTCTTTGGATGACATTTGTTCAGCGGCCACTTGGGCTTCATCCCATACTTTTATTACCCATTACAAGCTGGATATAATTTCCAGAGGGAGGGCGTCCTTTGGCTCTGCAGTGCTCTGGAATATTCTTCCATGAGGACCTCCCAAGTTTTTTGGTAGCTGGGGACACTGTCCCACAGGTTGATGAACAAATGAAGTTAACTACTTCAGATAAAGAAGTTATGTACTCACCATAACGTTCCATCTGAGTAGGTAACTTCATTTGTCAGCAACCAACCCCCCCTCCGTCCCCCTAACCTGTAGTTCGTCCTTTTTAGGACCTTTATGCTTCCTGTACCAGATGACATCAGGTTAGGTTGTTTAGTTGATCCTTTGGTTGTAGTGTTCTATAATGCTAAAGCAAACTCGATCTGAGGACAGAGAGGGATGGCAGGGGTTATAGTTAAGGGGGAGGAGCTTGGAGCTCAGATCTTAGCTGAATAAAGTTGCTGGCTCTGATCCGATTTGGATCCGATACCCACAGGTTGCTGACAAATGAAGTTACCTACTCAGATGGAACGTTAGGGTGAGTACATAGCTTCTTTTTTCCTGCCATTTCACCATCCAGTCAGATTCACATGTTCATCCTGAGGCAATGTAGCAATTGCCTCATGTATACTGACAACCACTTGCTCCTAAAACAAACAAATACCTATGTGAGAGATGTAATTACACCATGAAATTGGAATCAATCCTCTCATGTACCAATAAAAATGGACATCAAACATTGTCAGCACACACACATACCACCTCTCACACAAAATGAGGTCATGACACATAAACCCACATACGCAGAGGTAATCACTAGAAGCCTACCAAAAGATCAGAGACCTCCTAAACATAAACCACTTGCTCATACTGCTATGCAAATAGAAACCACTACACATAACACGCATACTAGTGTCTCAGCAAATAAAGCCCCTAAGGCAAAACACCTCAAAACCTAATGTCTTGGTCATAGGCAATTACATAGTGAGACACAGATGTCCCCCTCACCAGGCTGGACAAGGAGAATGCCACACTCAGCTGCCTGGCATGTGCCAGGATCCGTCAAATCACACTTGCACTCAAGTCAATCAATAACAATTACCATTATGATTGTCATAGCCCATGTTGGGGTGAATGGCTTGAGCTGTACCTCTCTGGACTATATGAAGAGAGACATGACTGAACTCTCAGATTGTGTCCCAGGCAGGTATGACCCTAGCCCTAAGCAGCATTCTACCTTCACTCAGGATGGTGCCACAGTATAAACAAAAATGATTGACTTCAACATTAGGCTTAGCTTGTGATGTCATTCCAAGGGGATCAGTGTCTGTCAGCCTGGAAAGACATGGTCAACAGGCCACTCTGCTTTGCCAGAGATGGGTCTGCACCTGTCTCTTCTTGGCTTTTGGATATTGGCAAAGGTGCTTACCTCCCCCATAGTGCCTTTTTTAGGCAATGTCAAAAAAACAAAATTTCCGACATAAAATCCACTCAAGACAAACTCAAGGTTCTGCTGCTTAATACTAGAAGTCTAACCATGAAACTGCACTCCCTGGAAGCAGTCCTCACCTTGGAAGATGCTAACATCTGTGCAGTAACCGAGACATGGTTCAAGGCCACGTAGAGCACCAGGCTGTGCAAGGCTACAATGCCTTTCACACATTCAATGTGAAAGAACTAAAGTTGAAAGTGTATCCATCCCTAGCAAAGAATAATCGTAAGGCATTCTTTAACTACGTCCAGAATCTAAAAAGGAATGCCCAGCTATGTGATGAACTGGTGGTAGATGGTGCCACTCATACCATACTGGAGGAAATTATCAACCTGCTAACTGACAGATTTGTTGCAAACTTCACCCCACTGTCCTCACCAACCTACCTCAAAGCATACTTGACACCAGTCGTCTGCCTAGATCAGATCATATCTGTGCTCCCCAAGGCCAAAAACACAGCCTCAATGGGACCAGATAACATCCCAGGTTGCTTACTAAGCAAGCTAAAACAGGACCTAGTTGACCCACTTGGCATTCTGTTTAACCATACCCTGAGAACTGGCTTTGTTCCAACAGGGTGGAGAACAGCACCAGTAATCCCCTTGCACAAAGGGTGGCTGTCGACCAACCCTGGGAACTATGGACCAATAAGTCTAACCAGCTCCATCTGCAAAGCCATGGAAACGATCGTCATGGGACCTTATCAACAAGGACATAGGTGACCTTCAAACTCTAGACCCCACCCAGTTTGGCTTTAAGGGTAGATCATGCTTATTAAAACTAGTATACTTCTTCAAGAAAATCAGCAAAGCCAAGGATGAAGGTAAGACAGTGCATACTGCCTATCTTGACCAAACCAAGACTTTTGATGCAATCTCCCACTTGGGTATCCTTGAGAAACTCTCTAACCCTTATGTCACTAGATGGGTATCCATTTGGCTCACAGGCAGAACACATGCTGTCAAAGTTGCTGACTCTACTTCTGCCAGTAGACCTATCACCAGTGACATACCACAGGGATTTGTGCTGGGCCCTTTACTGTTTGTAATCTATTTCTTGGAAGTCCAGGCTAAAGTAGATGGCCTCTGGCTTACTAGATTCACTGATAATTGCCAATTGGGTGCAGTCATTGACTCCCACAATGATATTAACATATTACAGGAGAGGCTAACACAGATAAATGACTCGTGCCAGGGCCACGGTCTAAAATTTAACGTAACAAATTGCATTAGTATCTCCACTGGCAAAACAGAATTCCCTGTTATTTAAAATATTGACAGCACCCTACTAAGTTCAAACCCAGTGGTGCGAGATCTGGGAACACAGGTAAATAGCAATCTGAACTTCAACCACCAAGTTTCTACAGTGGTAAGGAAGGCTTTCTACATTGCGCATCTCATAAGTAAGGTCATTCCATCCAGGTGTAAGGATGTTATAACTCCACTGTACTTGACCCTCATCAGAAAATTAATGGAGTGCAATTTTCCCTTCTGCATGTACCTCACCAGGCACCTGCAGCAGCTGGAGACCACAGATGTTTCTCACCAAGAAAATACAGGGCCTGCAAACCATGACTTGCATGGATAAACTGAATGCCCTGCCATAGTACTCTGTATCGTACAGGCTTCTGAGAGGCAATATGTGCCTGGCCTACAGGTTAGCCTCTGTCCCTGCCCTGATGGATGTGCTGCACATCTGCAAGTCAAAATGCACAAGAGTCACTCACTCTAGGGAGCTTAACCTAGCCTGTGACATTAACAAAACATGCTGGAGAGACAGATGCATCTCTCAGAGATTGCCACTGTTCTGGAATAAACTTCCAATTCATGTGGAGCAGAACCTGGACAAATGAATGGGAGACCACAAATTCATCCTCGAGGTGGCACCCATATCCCTCATGGACAGGAGGAGTAGGTGTTTATCATAGACTCACTCAACAAATTATGTCCATCTAACCAAGGACAATTGAGGCAACTCAGGATTAACATAACTACACTTGTAATGGCTCTGGGGCCGCTAGCCTAGTAATCTCCTATGAACCTGTTGCCAAAGATTTACTGAATTTTTTAATGGATATTTATCGCCTACTGTGGGTGGTCCTCCTCTGCTTAGTAGTACTTCATTTGTTTTCCAGCTGCTGACAAACATCAGTGAATGTTTTGTAACTACAGAAGACAGGAGGGATGTCCAGACTACAGGGTGTGAATGATCTGATAGCACTCCGTTGAACAACCACAAAGGTGTTTGTCATTTGTGCCTTATCAGTTTTTTCGTATTGTGTTTCCCATAAGTTGGCCCAGATTAGGCAGAGGAGAAAATGTTGCTACACTCGCTCTAGTCTCTGACACTTGTAGCAGTTGACACTGCATCACTGTTTTGTACAAGTCTGCCTAGCTGGGATGGAGATGATTGCTACTCCAGTGGAGTCAACTGAAGGGTTGTGTCACTGCTACTTTGTCAGCTGTTGAGGGTTAAATGTACCTCTGATGAGGGAAGACATGAAGATATCACATCTAGTAACCTGGTGGCTGCTTTGGTGTGCAGGTGGCTGTACACCTGAATTGATAATATGGAAACCTTCTGGTGCTAACTGGGTATTCGCTTGACCAGCAGGTTGAAGCCATCAGACCTCCAAAGGAGCAGCTCTACCATGACCTTAACCAGCCAGTTATGTTATGTTTGGGTATGTTGCCCTCTGGGCTGACCTGGCAGTCAACTATGCCAGCAGCCCACTATATCCTGTTCCTGGAGTTGCCTTTCCCTTCCATCTTTTTCCATACTTGTTTATTGTCCAGCCCTGTCTTTCATCAGTTGTCTACCTTCTGTCTGTACATGTCAGTATACTGGTGTCCACTCCTAGTTTTGCATGTGCACCACCTCTGTAGGTCTGCACTCATTACCTACCTTTTCTCTGCAGTCAGTATAAAGAAATCCCTTGATCCCTTCCCTATATGTCCTCTTTTTCTAATGAAAAGCATGTTCTATCTCCACACCAAAAAGTATTTCCATTCTTTCTCCCTATTCCTTTTATATCAGATGGCCTTGTGTTTGTCCTCCTGCTTGCTCTGCCCTTTCCCACTTTCCTGTTGATCCCTTTACCCACCAGATGTACACACTCAAAATGATGATCTTTTTTGACTGTTATTGCGCTGTGCTGCTGTAACTGTCATTCTGTGCTGCCAGCTCTCATTTTCTACTAATTCACTTCTTGCAGCAGCTCATACAGTTTTAGGTACAGTGGAAAGGCTCTGCCATTTTGTCAGATACAAGAATGACTAAAGGAACACTTGAATGCAGAAAACTTGTGAATGATTTAGTGCTTTCGTCCTTTTATTGAATTCATCATTCTGATGTTCTTCATTAAAAGGACGACAGTGCTAAGTCATTAATAACGTTCCTGCTTTTGAGTTCCTTTAGTGTTTTTTGTGGTTTTATCATTTGTAATATGTGGTTATTTGTTTTGTGTTTTTTGGTGCAGTCATTTTAGCAAGTTTATTGACCATGTATGCTGAAGTTGCAGTGCTGCTTGAGTATGCAACTGTAGTACTGCCATGTTTTAAAACAGCTTGTCTGCTCTGTTATGTGGCCTTTTGCTCAGCATGTCAGTGCTGTCTCTCACGTAACATATCCATAACTAGCTTTCAGATATTTTGTATAGGTTCTCCCCTTAGAATTAGTGCCGCACAGGTGTGCTACACTCATCTATGTATCCCACAAGTTAAAATACATTTAAGGGTACTAGTAAAAGGTATTTTTGGGGGGTATGTTTTGGCTTACTCACAGTTGACCCTTACCTGCTGCCAGTGTCCCTTCTTATTCACCACTTCTAACAAGTGGACTTCCTCTCTCCAACGACCTTAAACCATATTAAAAGAGTGGGTGAGGAAATTGAGGCATCCTGAGGAAGTGTCATAATCCTGCTCAAGAAGTACTTTTTTCGCAAGTTCTATCCATTCCCCTTACACAAGGGGTTAGCTTACAATGGCATTGTGGTTTGCCATCTATGCCTTTGCATATGACTCAAGGGGTCTACTTCACTTCACCTAAAACTCATTTGACTGACACCCATTTGACCTAAATTTCATTTGACTGACTCCCATTTCACCGACAGCTTACAATACTGAATTTCAACATACTAAATCTTAAACCATAGACAAGCATACTTAGAACACCAATAACTAACCCTTTCCAGAACTTAAAAACTACTTACTTACCCTCTTAACAGAAACTGGACAATGTACAACCAAACTAGGTGGGGGGGGGTCACACTACAGTGGGGAAAAGGGCATATGCCTTGCAGTTCTTTGCACGCTGTCCCTACTGCTGAGAGTGCACAAAACATTCACCAAATTACTTTAAATACTTCCCACAAAAATGATTGAATAGTTAAAATCACCAAGGTTCAGGGTAAAGGGTTGAATCTTAATAGATTCGAAGAGGTCCAGATAGGTGGAGTGGACATCTTGAGTCAAAGTTGGGGACTGTAGCTAGCTGTGATTTGAATACAGTACTGCACCTGGTGTGTCTCCTGTGCATCCTACTGTTTGACCAGCCTGGAGGTCTTTGTCTTTTATATATATTGCAACTCCACCTCCTTTTGCTTTGCTCCACACAGCCTGGGTCCAATTATGTGATAGAATGAGTAACGTAGTATGGCTGGGTTGCTCTTCGCAGCTTTGAACCAGGTTTCTGTGACTGCACAAATGTTAGCATCTTCCAGGATTAAGAACGCTTGCAATGAGTGCAGTTTTATGTTTAGACTTCTAGTGCTTAGCAGCATGACCTTTAATTAACATTTTGATGAAATTGTTTGACCTCATGACATTTCTATGGTCAGTCCTCCTTCTAGCCACAAAAAGAAAAAAAAAATTAAACAGCCTTTGCCACAACAACAGGCTAGCAATTTTGCACAGCCAAAAGTGATGGCTCAGCTGTGGGCATTTGTTTTACCCCAGAACACATATCTTTAACCCTAGATCCTTGTGGTGTAATACCTACAGACACCATGAACTGGGGTTTAGCCAGCTCATCTACAGCTGTTGGGCTTCCCTCAGTGGGCAAGGGAGAGCCACTCTTGTTGGTCTTGGGAGATAGAACACAGAAGGCAACTGTGTTTTGTCAGAATGTTGCGCCCATCCCAGGCAAAGCTAATGTTGCTATTAATAACACTGTTGGCCCCATTTTTCCTGTCAGAAAGAGGCAGAAAACTAAATATGCATCATCTACTCTTCAAATTTCCTCAGACAGGAGTAATTTACTGGGTCTAGCTCAAGGTTTAATTCCAGCTGTTGATCATTCTTATAAAATAGTTTCTGGTTTAAAAAAAAAAAAAAGATGGATGCCTCTCCTCCCACCTTCCAAAATCTGTACACTGTGGTAATCTAACCATATAGCTTAAACTACTGCAGAAGTGATCAGTTTGAAGAATGTAGTACAGTTGTATAAGGAAACATACCATAACAGAAGTTATTTGAATGGTCACTGCTACAGTAGCCACTCCCTCCCTCCCCCTTGTTCCAGGGTGCATTATTTTGGCCACAGCATGTACTTTTTTATTTTTTGTTATTCATAGCATTGCCCTTTCAGGAATCATCCTCCCTATCTCTGTTGGCATGAAAGCTCTGAAAGGCTTGACTCCCAAACCTGCTTTTTAAGTCAGCTCATATCAAGTTGTCTAACAGATTGGGTGTGTGGAAGGTGCCCGGAAGCTATTGAAGCTAACCGGCTGTTGTATCCTTGCTGGATGTAGTCCATATGGTTTAGGCTACTGCAGCAGTGGTCATTCAAACATATACTGTTATGGGAGGTTTACTTATACAACTGTACTTTATCCTACCCATTGATAATGTTTACCACTGGGAAAACAATGTAGGCTGATCAGTAAGATTTTATATTGATTGCTTTGTGCTATGATTTGATTAATACTGACTAAATATTCATGCCTGAGATGAGATTATCTCATTTGCTCAGTATGTCCTTTTCATTTGCGTGAGGCACAGAGCTTTCTTCAGCTCTGAACGTGTGTGTATCAAACAAATAAACTAATGAAATGTAAAGTTCTAAACTTGGCTATTGTGGTCATTGTTACATTTTTTTATTCATGTCGCTGTGAGTATAAAAGGTATCCTTTTGTATAGATTCAGTTGCATACATTGTTTCTACTTGGGTGTATATTACGTTATTGAACTTTTTAAAAGTTCAGACATGATCGAAGCCATATGATTCGAACTTTTAAAAGTTCAAAAAGCTAAAAAAAATAAATAAACAGAAAAAACCTACCTGACTGTTTTAAGCAGGGGGACAAGCCCCCCTGCACCCGCCACACCCGCCGCTCTTTAAATATACCAACTCCGAGTTTGCACTACAGTGCAGGAATGGGAAATCTTCCCATTCCACACTGTACGGAGATTTCCGTTGAAATGTTCAAACTTTTAAAAGTTCGATCATATGCTGTTGACCATATGACTTTTGAACTTTTAAAAGTTCGATAACGTAATATACACCCGTTTCTACTCTGTTAACTCAGACTTATTAAAAGGTCATGTACAATGGTACTGCTGCTGTATCAGTAGCTTGTTAAGGTAACTCATTTTTTTCAGTATATTGTTGCAGCACGTCTTACTACTGAGGAATTTTCATGTGCTTCACTTGAAAAGTGGTTGGTTCGAGTGGTGTACTCTGAGAAGTAGCATATGAATTACTTAGAAATGTTTGGTACTTGTGGTCTAGTATTTTATTGAAGATGGATTGCATCAACATTTTTGAGATTACTGTAATTTGTAAATTGGCATTGGTATGTAAATAAATGTGTATATTTTTAAAGATATCAGTTACCCCTTTAATTTGACTTTGAGTTCTCCTTTGTTTGGCATATGCATTCTTTAGTCTGTTGGCAGTTTGTTTTTCTGGTTTTCCAGTGCCTGTTTCATGATGGTATTCTTCCTTATGTGCCATTTGAATTGCCCACTCTTAATTTTTCACGTGCCTTCTCTTCACTGGAAAAGTGAATTCCTATCCTCTGTTTCTCCTTTAAAAGTACACGTCTGTCTTGTGTCCCACATTTTCTTTCTTTGATTCGAGAAATACATTTGCAAATAAACCAAATACTGTGATGTAAATTGAGGGAACATTGTACCTTTTATAAATTATAAATATTAAATAGTTGCACATTATGTAATATAAACTGTAGGCACAGCACGGCTTTCACAAGTTGTTACAGCTTCTAATTATGCTGTCTGCAGTATACTGTAAGCCAAACTCTAACATCAGGGTTTGTCACAGCACAGAAACTACACAGAGAACCTTCTGTTTTATTTAGTGGAAACAGTAATATCTTACCTCATATTTGTGAGCAAAGATATACTTTTTAACATCTTTATTTACCTCCGTTTAGACAGTGATATAGGTACATGTATATTTTATTTATTTATTACATTTGTTTACCGGGTAGTGTCCGACTTTGCCAAGGACCTGTTTTCAGCGGAGACCCGGGGAGAAAAGCTCCACAATATTACACACAACAATGATTCAAACAATGCAGACATTTATAAACCATGATTGTTAGAGCAAATACAGGCAATAGTACGGACAACCAATTGCACACATCCAGTACTGTGCTATTTTTAATATAGGAAAAGTAATACAACAGAGGATAGTAGTTATGTTGAGAGCAGAAATAGAAGTGGTAAGTAGTTATCCAGAGGAGTAGCAAGAGCACAGCCAATGATTAGTCAGATGTTCCTTTAGGAGTGCTTTGAACTGATAATGAGTCAGGTTTTTTGTTAGTCTCTGTCTGGAAGAGTGTTCCAGAGTTTAGCTGTTTTGTGTGAGTAGAGGGAGTTGCCATGGTAATTGTGGGAGTTTGAGACCTTGAGTAAGCGTTTGTTAGAAGATCTGAGAGATCTGAGATTATTACTAGGTTGGACTAGGGGGAGATTGCAGGTCAGTTACTGGGGGGAATAGATTATTTTGTAGGCTAATGTTAGCTGATTAAGTGATAAAATGTTGGGGAGCTCTAGCCAGTATAGCTGTGAGAGAGTTAAACAGTGGTGAGATCTGTGTGGATGATTGGTGGACTATTTAGCTATCTTGTTGTAGCATGATTCTAGGCTGTTGAGGTCTGATTTTCTGAGATTAGTGAATATGAGGGAGGCATACACGGGGTGGATAGCAGGTGTGTGCGAGCAGTAGCTAGCCTGGCGTTGGGAGTAAGGTATGTGTTGGCCCTGTATAGGGTGCCTAGTTTGATGTGGACTTTTTTGATGATTTGAGCAATGTGTGTATCATATTTGAGGTCCTTATCTATGGTCACACAAGAGTTTGGTGTGTTTTGTGGGGACTGTCTTGGTTCCATTAGCTGACATGAGTGAGAAAATGACTTGGGGAGGTTTGTTTTTTTGTTACTGAAGACTATGATTTTGGTTTTGCTGGGATTTAAAATTAGTTGGTGTTGAGAGAGGTATAATTTAATGCCCTGAAAAGATGATTGCATTTTTAGTTTGAGTTCTTGGGGTGTTGGGGCAGAGCTGATAAGAGTAGCATCATCAGCATACTGTACAATTGAGGCTAGCTGAGTAGCTGATGTAAGGTCGTTTGTGAAAATGGTAAAGAGAAGTGGCCTGAGTATAGATCCTTGGGGTACGCCTATGGAGATGGGGAGTAGGGGGAAAGGGTTTTCCCATTTTGTAGCCTGTTGACGACTGAAAAGATAGCTATGGAACCAGGTTATTGATGTAGGACTGAGGCCATACAAAGATAGTTTATTGAGTAGTAGTTGGTGGGATACGGTGTCGAAGGCTTTCGACATATCAAGAAAGATGAAAGAAACAAGCTGGCCTTCATTCATGAGATGATGGATGGTGTTAGTGAAATTTAGGAGAGCAGTGCTAGTACTATGCTTGGGTCTAAAGCCATGCTGGATGCTAAGACAGGAGGTTATTGATAAGGAAGTAGTTAATGAGCTGGGTATGGATACATTTTTCTAGTATTTTTACAAGGGGGGACAGGATGGCTGTATGTCGATAGTTCTTTGGAGGGTCCACCTTTGTGTAGCAGTATGATGTGAGATATTTTCCAAAGAAGTGGAATATATTGTTCTTTGATAGACTGGCTAATCAGGATAGTAATGGGATAAGAGATGGAAGGGGTGGCAACTTTTAGAAACTCAATTGGGAGTTTCTCTGCAGCGACACAGACAGGTTTGAGTTTGGTTAAGAGAGTCTTTATATAGTTAGTTTGTATGGGTGTAAAGGAGAAGGGGTGGGCACAGAAAGTGGCAGGGTTATTTAGTAGGGAGGTGTCAATGTTTATGAAGTAAGAGTTGAACTGAGATGAAATAGGGTCAGGGTTGTTTGAGGTGACAGGAGGAGGGTTAGAGGTACAACCAGGGTTTATGAGGTGATTGATGGATTGCCAACATTTTGAGGGGTTGTTTAGGTGTTTTTGTTGACAGGATAGGAAGTATGTTTGTCTTTTTTGATCTGTTTTTTGTTAAATTCTTAATTTTTGATACGTTAAGAGGTCAGTTTTATCCTTGGAAGTATGATATATTGACCAAGCTTTATCTCTACGCTTCATTAGTAGTTTGGTGTCATTGGTTAGCCATGGGGAGGAGCTTGGTTTTGGTACGTACTTTTCTAGTAGGGGCTAGACTGTTTAGTATTTTATGGAAGGCTTCATTAAAGTAGTGAACAGCTGCATCGAGCTGTAGGTGTTTGAGTGGAGTCCAGTTACATTGTTGAAGTGGGAGGTTAAAATTAGTTTGGGAGAAGTTTTTCTTTGTAATGATATATTTGTAGATGATGATACTTTGTGTACGGACTCGCTTTCTAAAAAGGAAGGTTGGAGAGAGTGATCGCTGAGTGAGTCTGGTAGACACCCAGCTTGGTAAGTAAGGTTAGGCTTGTTAGTTAAGATCCAGTCTAATGTTGACTGCTTGTTAGAGTGTTTGTCTATATGGGTTGGACAGGTTATTGTTTGGGTAAAATTGAAGAAATTAATAAAATTAGATGGAGTAGTTGATGTGCAAATATGCCAATCCAGGTTAAAGTCACCAAGCACAATTGTTTCTTGGGAGAAGTTGGTCATTGCCCAGTTTATTAGGTTATTTCCGGGAGGTAAGTAGACGGCTATAATTATTATAGATTTGTTTGGGTTAATTTCAAGGCAGGTGGTCAGTAGTTTAGAGTTTGGTAGATCGGGGGAGTGCATGTTAGCTGTGTGACTTTTAGGGTATCTTTAAACATAACAGCAACTCTCCCTCCACGTTTGTCAACTCTGTCTAACATAATGCTGTAGCCTGTTGTGAGAATTTCATTGTTTAATGTGCGGCTTTAACCAGGTTTCAGTTATTACAGCTTTGTCTGTTGAGTAGGTTGCTAGGGTAGCATGGAATTCCCTGGATGTTCATCGTATTTCATTGTTGCAGTCATCACACTTGGCTTTTCTGCCTGCGGGTAGCCATCAGTCGGCCCGAATACCAGAGACTTCGTTTTTCTGGTTGGATGCTGTCGCTCCAGGACTGACGTCAGGTTGTCAGGGGTATAAAAACAGGCAGCCAACGCTATTACTTCAGTCTTTCTTGCTGAGAAGCAGAAGCAGTTCAGAAGTGCCAGTCGGCTGCTACCTGAATTTTTGTTTACGAATTGAATAATCCTGAAGTCTTCTAAAGCTAAGTACCCCATTGGGGATCCTTTTTTTCTTGCTCTAACTGATGTCAGAAAAAGTGAACAATTGTCTTGCCTGTGGAAAGCAAATACCTCACAGAGATTTTCATTCTTACTGCATCACCTGTTAGGTCCAGACCACGACTTACCTTGCTGTCGGTTTTGTGCCTTGTTTAACGCCCAAACCATTTATTGTCGGGCTCTCTTTGTCGCTAAATTCTTTCACTCTTGATCTCCATATTCTGAAATGGCTTTGGTAAGCCATCCAACTACCGTTGTTCTGAAAAAAATGTAAGGATAAAGACAGAGACAGACCTGATAGGTCCAAGGCTGCCGGCGACACTTCTGTTAAGCTAGTCACCAGTCCGCCAGCACTCAGTGAGGTGCTTTCGCAGCCCCTGATGCCCGCTTCAGTGGATTTGAAGGCCTCTACCGAGACCCATTCGGTGTCCGGTATACCACGAGACTCTTCGACTATGGTACATGCGGATGTCTCTACCTTGGATGGGTATGGAGCCACTGTGCAGGCACTGGCTTCTGAGGCAGTTCTTCACTCAACCGATGTTTGACTCAAACCACCGACTTTTTTAACCAAAACTACTGAGTTTCTTACGCCTAGAAAACCGACAACCAACTCGCATGCACCTGCTCCCATGACACAAAAATAAATGCTTAGAATGGCAGAAGACCTTATTACGCTGATTAGGGGAAGTCAGCCTTCCCTTGCTAAGAGAAAGAGACCGTCCCTTACAGCTTATGAAGACCAGGAGTCCGATGACTGAGATTTCTGTCTATGAAGACATGCCCTTATCTTCTTATGAGGATTCAGATGCAGAGGAATCCATTCCCTCTGCCTCCCCTCCAGAGGATTTTTCTTTTGGTGAAACCATGCATACCTTAAGAGAGCATTTCCACTGGGAATGCCAAAACTATCCTCAGTCCAAAAGAGACTCTCAGAATTCCTAGAGTTGCCTCAGCACAGGTCTTTAGCAATACCCCCTGTCCTGGATGTTGTTGTTGATGTTTTATGGAGTCTAGTCTTACTCCTGACACTTTACCTCCTGCCCCTAGGAAACCAGACAGGTACTACAGAGTACCTGACACTCACAAATTTCTTTTCAAGAATCCTACTACTGACCCAGAGATCATTTCCCAGGAGCCTAAAGATATCAAGGCTACTACAGCCAAGAATCCCTCCCCTTCAGACAGGGATTCCAGAGCTTTGGTCAAATGGAGTAAGAAGGTGTATACCTCTGCAACTCTTGCTATTAGGGCATTGGATTGTCAGTTTCACATGCTGAAGTACAAGCTGCATATTATGGAACTTATTAAACAAAAATTGGCAACCTTTGCAGACTGTGCAGAAAATAAAGAATTGCAGGAGCTTATGCACTCTGCAAGTCAAGTCAGTAAGCATACTTTGCAGTGTGGCTTTGATGCCCTAGAAGCATCTTGCCAGGCAGTGGTCACAAGATCTGTACTGAGAAGACATGCTTGGCTCAAGGAGCAGAACTTGTCAAATCAAAGTTACTAGAGGCTCCTTTGAACAAGGACAGTTTGTTTGGCACCAGAGCAGAGGAGGTTCTTAAAAAGATGGAAGAAAAAGCTAAGTCTATGCAGACTGTTAAAGAATTCTTGCAAGTGCAACTCCCTAGATTCAGTAGGCATTGCACTTGCAACCACTGGTCCTTTCCAGCCCCCCTCCAGGCCTTCTCAAACTAGACGCAGGGGAAACAGACCACCCAGACTACAGTCTCAGGGTATGCAGAGATCTAAGCAATGGAGTGCGCCCACCCCTAAAGCAGGGAGTGGTAAGCCACCTCCTTATGGAAAAAACTCACAATGGCTTCTTTACTCCATTCCCCAGCCCTGCCCAATTGCTTGCACCCCTAGGAGAAAAACTTGCCCTTCATGCAAAAACTTGGATGTCCATCACACAGGACCGGTGGGTCCTCAAAATTGTCTCCCAGGGGTACAAATTTTATTTCCATTCACTGACAACCCCAAGCAGGTTACCAGACCCTCCTCTAAACCAGTGGGCAGAGGCTCAAAGCAAAGTAGCTTCCCTGCTCAATATCAGAGCTATTCAGCCAGTTTCAGTAGAACAGAGGGGTCAAGGATTCTACTCCAGACTCTTCCTGGTACCCAGGAAAGAGGGCTGTTGGCACCTAATCCTGGCTCTTTCATTTCTCAACACCTTCATGGTGGTACCAAAATTCAAAATGCTTACCCTGCAACAGCTTCTTCCTATGCTAGCCAAGGATTCCTGGTTAGTCACCCTAGACTTAAAAGAAGCCTATCTGCACATCCCATAAGGGAGTCATGCAGGAAGTATCTACATTTCAGACCAGCATCTATGCATTATCAGTTCTCCGCACTTCCATTTATCTTATCTACTGTGCCCAGAGTTTCACAATATGCCTGGCTCCAGCCATTGCATACTGCAGGCAGAGAAATATCCAAATTTTCCCCTACTTGAACGACTGCCTGATTCAGGCGGACAGTCAGGAATTGCTGTTGTAGCACCTGACATTTGTGAAACACCTTCTCACTTCCTTGGGGTACACCATCAACAAAAAGAAATCAAAACTGGTACCCAGTCAAAAGATTGTATTCCTGGGAGCAAGCTTGGATACAACATCCCAGATGACATTTCTCTCTTCAGAAAAACAAGTCTGTCTGACAGCCTACTTCAAACAAATGGCCACCAGAACCCAGCTATCTGCAAGAAAAATACTGCAGGCCATAAGTTTCATGGCCTCATGTATACTGCTAATTCCATATGCAAGACTGCATATCAGGAAACTTCAATGGTACTGACAAGTCTTTGGTGCCAACATTCTCAGGACCTGGAAACAGTAATTCCTATCATACCCTGTCTAAGGACAGAGTTTCTTTGGTGGGCAGAAGCATGCTACCACAACAAGGGACTGCCCTTTTCTCAACCCCACGCTGCCCAGAACCTAACCACAGATTCATCAGACTATGCCTTGGGAGCACACATGGATGGAAAATGCATATAGGGCCACTGGAGCCCAAGTTAAATTTATCTGCACATCAACCAAAAAGAGATGCTAGCTGTGCAGAATGCCCTGACAGCTTTCAGATCCCTACTCTTTCCAGGACAACTACTAATAAAAACAGACAACACCATAGTTATGTGGTACATCAAGCAGGGGGGAACCCACTCTGCAGGTTAGCCATGGCCCTGTGGCACATGGCCTTGGACATGCAAGTCCGTCTGCAAGCTCAATTCCTGTCAGGCAAACAAAACTCACTGGAAGATGACTTAAGCAGAAATCTCCTAGACCCACACGAGTGGCAATTGGAGCCCAGCGCCTTCCACCTTCTGATTCAGAAATGGGGGACCCCAGAGGTGAATCTCTTTGCCTCCCCCTACAACCACCAGCTCAGCAAATTCTGCACCAGGAATCCTCACAGCAGGGGCTGGAAAGTGGATGCCCTGGCTTTTCAGTGGGTAAATCTCTCAATCTATGCTTTTCCCCCTCTGCCCCTTCTCTCAAAAGAGTATTAATCAAGATAAGACAGGACAGACCAAGGACAATTCTGATTGCCCCAGACTGGCTATACCAGCACTGGTATGCACTCCTGCGCAGCCTGTCACCGGTGCTACCCTGGCACCTACACCAGAACCCAGCCCTGCTCTCTCAGCAGGAGGGACCGATTTTGCATCCACAACTGCAAACCCTAAATCTTGCAGCCTGGCTTATTCCTTGAATTCTCCCCCAGCAACCCTAAGCAAGCAGGTGCTGGATGTCATTCTTGAAGCCAGAAGACCCAGTACAAGATTATCCTATGTTAATAAGTGGAAAAGGTTCTGCTCCTGGATTCTATCTAAAGGAGAGGACACAACTCTGCCATCCCTTCCTCTAATCCTGGATTTCTTAGCAGATCTACTTCACAAAGGCCTGTTCTTCTCCTCCATTAAGATGCATGTCTCAGCCGTTTTGGCTCATTACAACACTGAGCCACCTCTCTTTTCGTACCCTCTTATCAAACAGTTCTTGAGAGGGGCAAACAACTTAAGGCCACCAAGGAGAGCACACACCCCTGCTTGGGACTTAACTTTGCACTGGAAAAGCTCACCCCCCCCCCTCCTTTGAACCTGCTGTGTCAGCAGACTTAAAATTCCTCTCTTGGAAAACAGCCTTGCTTCTAGCCATTACTTCAGTTGGAAGAGTGTCTGAGCTGCAAGCACTTAGGGCTGTGAAACCCTTCATTATTTTCCATGCTGACAGGGTTTCCCTCAGGACTAACCCTTCCTTCATGCCTAAAGTTGTGTCCATTGCGGCTCTCAACCAATCCATCCATTTGCCAACTTTCTTCCCTAATCCTCAAAATAAAGGGGAAAGGATCCTACACTCCTTGGACATGCACAGACAGCTTGGATTCTACCTTGATAGGACTAAGCCCTTCAGAAGATCTGATGAGTTACTTGTCAGCTTTGCAACAGGGGCAGAGGACAAGGCCATTTCAAAACAATTTCCAAATGGATAGCACATTGCATCCATTTCTGCTACAAGCACCATGGGAAACCAACCCCTCAGGGGGTCAAAACACATTCTACTAGGGCAACATCTACCTCTACAGCATTTCTCAGGGGAGTCCCTACCAGGGACATCCTGTAAGCTGCTACCTGGAGTTCAGTACATACCTTTACCAAGCATTGCCACCTGCCTATCTTTTCCAAATCCAGGGCAGGATTTGCAACAGCAGTCCTGCAATGCATACTAGCCAGCCCTAACTCTTCTTGACTGCCTCCATCTTCTTCAGCTTTGGGAATCCACCCATGTGATGACTACAACAGTTAAACATGAAGAACATAGTACAGTTGTGTACACTTGCCATAAATATAGATATTTGAGTGTATTCACTGTTGCAGTCTTGGTTTCCATCCCTCCAGCCCAATGTTTTCTCTCTCTCTCCTCTCTATGGCTATTGCTCACCCCTTTCAGTGGTATTGGTATTTACTCTTTAATGGTGGTGTTTTCCCCACTATAACTTGGCTACCTATGTGGGAGGCTCCTAACATTTGGGGCAAGAAAAACTGATTTAATGGCTTCAACTGCCTGTTTTTATACCCCTGACGACCTGACGCCAGTCCTGGACTGACAGCATCTGATGCAGAAATACTAAGTCTCTGGTGTTCAGGCTGACTGAGGGCTATCTGCAGGCAGGGAACCCAAGTGTGATGACTGCAACAGAGAATACACTCGAACATCTACATTTATGGTAAGTGTACACAACTGTACTTGTTATTTAAGACTGTTCTGAGGTTGAGATTTAGAAGGAGCAGATCTGAATTAGAGGCATTTTGAAAAGGGGAGTAGGGATGGGGATGTGTGCTAGAATGGATACAGGTGGTAAGAGAGGGACAGGAAGAAGACTGTGTTTGTTGAGGTCTGAGGTCATTGGTACATGGGTTAGGATGGATTTCAGCTCGAAGTTTAATTTGTGTAATAGAATGTAGGAGCAGGAGTTTTAGTTTAAATTTTAGAGGCTGTGGAATTTGGATGGTGTGTGTGTGTGTGTGTGTGTGTGTGTGTGTGTGTGTGTGTGTGTGTGTGTGTGTGTGTGTGTAGGTGTTTGAGAGTTAAGAGTAGAGAGGTTGTGTGACTGAAGAGCTGAGGGTTGATGCTACTATAAGCACAGAATTGTGAATGGTGTGTGAGTAGTGGATGAGTAGATTGGAGTGAATGGGTGGGGATAGTGAGGATTCTGGGAAGGTGGGCCTGGATTGGATGGGAGTGAAGGGGTGTGGTTTGGCTAGGTATAAATCAAATGAAAGTGGGTGTGGGTGGTAATGGGGGTAGGGTAGGGGAGTGGAGTGAGCATGTTAGCACGAGTCTCCGCGAGCTGCCTGTGATAAACTAAGAAAAACAGTCACTCGTGCAAGGAGAGAAGGCAAGTTTGCAGAGCAGCTAGTATACAGGTAAATGGAGTGGAAAAAGCTGACTAAGGCAGAGAGAAGTGGTAAGAACAGAAAAATAAATTGATTGTGAAGAGGGGGACTGTAGAGGGATAATTAGACCTTGTGGGACTTAGAGAAAGTGTAAGATAGGACGGGGAGGAGCTATGTAAGTAGGCAATACCAAGACATATTAAGCCACACTAAAAGCTAGAAAAAGTCAGAAAGCCAGAGAGTGGGTGAGGAGAGACAAGGCAGGAGAAGAGACCAGTAGTTAGCAAGAGACAGAAGTGTTGGAATTAAGGCTACAGAAAGAGTCGCTGAGAAGTGGAGACAGGGCTGGAGACCAGTCACAAAGTAGTGGGGTTCATTAGTTAATGGGGTACAGGCAACTGCCATTCCAAGTAGCAAGCTTCCTTACAGTTAGACAGGGTTTAAACAGAAAAAGTAATAAAACACCTCAACTGTTTAAGGCAGTGGATAACGTGGAGACCTGCATAGTTGCAGTTTCTTGTTTGGTTTCTGCAGAAGAGAGAGACATTGGCCCTGCGACTATCTCAATTGCAGTGAAAAGCAGGGTAAACAGCAGGAAAGGAATAGTTGGACAACTAGGGAGAAAAATTAACATTATTAGGATGTTATTGTAGAACTGGGGAGAGAAATCAAGATATGGTAACACTACAGCACATGAAGCATTTGTTTACCTTTACAAAAATGAAACTGGCAACAGCAGCACTAAATCAACAACAGGGATACAACTAGGACGCTAGGTTCTTGGGAGGCAAGAGAGACAAGATTGTGGGGTCTAGTTGTAAAGGTAGTTAACAGAGGTACTATGGGTAAGCAGTAGTATCAATATAGCTGTAACACTAACTTAGAAGCAGAGTTATCCAGAACAGTGGTAATTATACAATATCATTATTCAGGAAACATATCAAATATAAAACATACACTTAGCGGTAGTACCGGTATGTAAATTGCGTGTAATTAAACTACACAACATGCAAATGCTTATAAGCAGTAAAATGATTCTGGTCTAGTACCCATTTCAACATTATCTCCACAGTTAAAACTCTCTTAGAAACAGCACTAGTTCAGATAGTTTCTCATCTAGTACACATTTAAATGCAGGTGCTTAAATATAGGAAAGTGACTCTGGTCTGTGAAGGAGTTTTAAAAATTATCACCATAACTGAAACTCTCTAGACAGCAACATAAGTTCAGTTAATCCCGCTAAAAACATACCAGAGCAAATTCACAGTTAACTTCACAGGTAAAAACAATTTACAGTTTGTACAAGAAATCAGGGCAACAGTTTCCAAGCATGTACAGACTGCTTACAGGGAGAGCACTCTACCAGGGAGGCTGCACCACGAGGGAAATGGGAGTACAGGTGTGGTGGAGTTTGTCTGAGTGTAGTTATTTTTAAAAATGGTGGCCGCAAGGATCGCAGGCAGATAAAACCTTTTTCCGGATGTAGAGGGATGGCTGGGGCGGGGCGAGCAGCTTATTTTCTGGTTAGTGCTAGCCTCAGAGAACTGCCTGTGATAAACTAAAAAAAAACAATATTAATACAAAACAAATTATAGCAACATTTTTCCTGCATTATACACATGATTTATTTTTAGCAATTATAATTCACTCCAACATTACATGTATTGCTGAATTCTTACCTTCCATTAAACAACACTCCTCCTCCTGATCATTATTATTCACAGATCACAGTTATTTCTATGTAGTTTGCTGCTTCTGTCTTCTAAACGTTCTACCTCTGGTTCTTTTATACCCTGTGATCATAAGTATCGTGACTTAATGTAGGACCTCTCACTGACGTTTGGGAAATGTGCACAATGTTGGGAACAAACTGCTACACAACTAAAACTATGCTGTAAAATATTACACATTTTCTGTTCCACTACTTTTCGCTTCATAGCTAGAAACATTTTTATATTTGTGTGACTGTGGCGTACAACTGATATCTTTTGCTCAAGCAAAAGTGCATTTAAACTACATATATCAGTCTGCACATTTGTCCATCTAGCAGATGACAGCACCTATCGCTTTGTCCTGATGGAGCTTTTCATTTGGTTCCCAGTACAGTGCAAGGCAACACTGCTGTTTGGGAGTAGAATTATTTAAAATCAAACTTTGCCCATGTGCACCATTAAAAACTAAACTAGTTGTTGGACAACAAACTTAGAGATGGTCTTAATGAATCTAACACTTTCTAGACCCCATTATTAACCTTCCATAGGAGAAAGTTTTTTTTTTCTAAACTTGGACCATTTACCTGGAACTACTTCCCTAAAAGAGCATCTCTTAAAGGAAAACCTGCCTTTACTTGCTTAAGAAGTAATGATTAAATCAGGTGCAGTGTGTCAACCCACTTCTGAAACTGGATCATTATATGTTGTCACTTTTTAGCCTCAGTTGCAAAGGATTAAATATCAAGTGTTGCCTCATTGATATAAATGCCCTGCTTGCTTGTGTAAATATATCAGTTTTGTATAATTTGTAATTTGATATATAATTGTTGTACTATGTGGCATATACTACATAGGTCATAGGTGAAAAGGGCCTGCCAAACAGTCTACTTAACCGGTTAACAAAATAGAACTATACAAATAAAACAAATATCTGTCTTCTCTCTCTAAAAGGGCCTTTGCTCTATGAGGAATACTCCATTTCATAAAAAGAAAAAGGAAATATGATTGTCCTGTTTTACTTGTGATATAATCTTTTGACCATACTTCCCTTTTATGCATAAATATATATTCTTGTATAGTTGAGTCCAGAACTTGACTCTGTATTACAACATATAAACTCATAGACATGTTGATGTTTAAAACCTTGGTCTTTTTTGATTATTATGCTTATTTTATTTTGATGTTTAAATAAGATGTACTGTACTGTACTAATACTGGTTTGATTTTATGCATTAAATTATATGACAGAAAATTAAGAATGATTACAGCTTTTTCAGCAAAAGAGCATTATTAGCTCATCTTTATTTCTGGATCCCTAGTTGCAGTTTAATGCAGATCTAATTAGCAAGCTGACAAATATTTGCACCAGTAAACCAGAAAAATAGTTGCTTGCCACTAACTGTAATAACTGCAGATGGTGCTGATATTTTGCCAATGACACTATGCCTAGTGTGTGTTGTGGATGGACATTTAATGTTAAATCCCTTTCAGCAGCCGTAAAGGCATATACCCTACTACAGCTCTTAAAATGAGCTGCAGCTTAATTAGGTCATCAGACAGACAACATCAGGCTTGCCCTCCTTAGGATTGTCAGAAAGCTTCAAAACTTAGTCTTTAAAATAGTTATTTTTTAATTAAAAAAACATACTGTATGCACAAAGCTTTCTATAGTGTGGTTTTAGTTTATGGTGTACTGTTATTCCTCCATGTGTACCACAGTCTAATCTGGTATTCCTGTTCCTGGGGCTTTGTTAATTTTTAATGATTTGCTAAACAGTGCATGTGAAGTTGCTCTGTCTCACCGTTCATTCTTACAGATGGGTCCAGAGCCGATCCTCGGCTTCGAGTCGGCCAACTGCAAAGCTCGAGGTCTTCAGACAGCTCGAGGCCAAGTCCCTATCCCATGATGCACCTTGTTCTAGTTTGCCGCTGCAACAGGTCACTGGTTTCTTCACAGCTAGGGCCATTATAGTTTTTTTCTTCTAGAAAAAGTTTATCTTTATAAACTTTCATAATAGTTTTTCAGTTTAAGAACTATTAGAGCTAGTGTGTAGTGTAACTTTTGATAGTCTTTTTATAGCCTTTTTGGCCTTCGTTTATCAGGCCTTTAGTATCTCCCTTCCCTTCTTTTTGGTGTGCCTTTTTATAGCTTAGAAGAGTGTTAAGTAGTTTAGAAGTGTGTTAGTAGAAATTTATAGCTTATTAGAGTGTGTTTCTAGAACATTATCAGTTAGATTCTATTTAGCGTTATAGAGCCCATTTTTTTAAGGGCTGCTTACTATTTAAAATAATTGTGTGTTCATTGAATTTGTTGAACACTTGTGTGTGCGCGTGTGTTTTAATATACCTTTATTACAGGTTTTCTTGTGTGCATTTAGATTTTTCTCATGGCTGACCAGGATAAGGAGAAACAACCCAAGTGTGGGTTTAAAAAATGTCCAAAGTGTGGACAGAAAATGTTTGTGACTGATGGCCTTGATAATTGCGTTTACTGTTTGGGTGCTTTGCACTTGAGAGTTGCTCCATCTGCCATTCTTTTAGTAGCCGCGTCCTACATGAAAGAAAAAGAAAGTTAATTGACAGAGGGCTATTAAAATCATCCTTTCAAGAAGCTTTGGGCTACCATGATAAAGCTGGTAAATCCACCAAATCTTCCAAGTCCTCTAAGTCTTCATCATCAGAGCATAGAGTTGTGGATCCGACAATATCAAAAAAATCTTCGACGTCTGCTCCATAGCCTACGGAGCCAAGCTTCTTATCCTTTCAGGGCTGGTCCCCAGTCCTAGAACTGGTCTCTGCAGTACTGAAGTCACCAGTCTTACAAATCAGTACCACCCTTGATCCATTCATCTCAGTCCTCGATAAGCCTATCTGATTTGGATGTGGATCGTGTGGTGCAGAAGTTGTTACAGGCACCGATGTTTGCAAAATTTTTATCGGTTCCAACCCAAGTGGTTTTGAAACCAAAAACTGTTCCTCCATCCACTTCTTTTCCTCCTCTGAGCCATACCAGTCCATCGGAGCCGGAGGAGTTGGACCTGATGATTGCGGAGCCTTCGGAACCGATGCCTACTCCATTGCCATCGGTTCCGATTACTCAGACTTCCTCGGTGCCTATCAAGGAGTCTAGGAGCCAACACTCGCCAGTCGGGTCTTGGGTGGTTAGTCGGACCGATCTTTTGATTCCGACTTTACTTCTTGGGGCTTTGGCTCTGATGAGTTTGGCTACTACCTCTGGATCAGAGCCCACTGTTCCGATGCCGAGGGAGTCATCTGTTTCTTCAGACCTAGGATTTTCTCCCACCAGAGAAGCGGTGCCATGAGGAGAGTTATGTCCCCCAGGACATCCACAGCTTCAGGACCAACCACCTCTTCCCCTAAAGCACCTGTGTCCACTTCTGCCTCACAGATCCCTTTGAAGCGTAGAGACCCTGAGCCTCGGGAAGGCCCCACTGGGCGGTCCCTGCTCTTCTGAGACCTCTCCAGAAGCTCCCACTGATGAGGTTCCCAGGAAGATAATTTTCAAGAGGAAGCATCTAGATTCCCCACAGGAATCTATCACCTCAGACACCGACTTGGATGAGTCAGAAGGGTCCCCCTCTGAGGATGTCCCATTTTCAGATATCTTGGAAACTCTAAAGCAGAGGGATGGCTGGAAGCCCTCCAACCCTACTGCGGATGAGTCTGTCCTCCTGAAAGCTTTTGGGTCTCAGCCCTCCACCTCTTGGGTGTCTCCACCCTTCAGTGAGCTTATGGAGCTGGTCTCACGAAGGGCGTGGGAGTCTCCGGACACCATGGAGTCTGTCCCTAGGAGGCCTAATAAATTTATTTCTGCCCCCCACAATAAGACTTTTCTCACGAAGGGAGTGCCTGTTGATGCCATGGTGTTGGCAGCAGCCACCAAAAAGGAGATGTCAGAAACTTCTTCCTCTGTCTAGCCTCCTAACAGAGACTTTAGGATCATGGATAGATACGGGAAGCGCATGTTTAGTTCAGCAACTTTTGCTATGCGTTCACTGAACTATCCCACGTGTTTCACGAGACTGCAAAGAGATCTCCTAAAAGGGCTTGGAGATGCTGTACAGGGTACGATAGCTGAGGGAGTCGACAAGGTTGCTTCCCAGCTTGCTACTCTTAATTCTGTAGTGAACTCTTCCATTCGTCTGATTTCATATGCAGCTGATGGAACAAGTAAGGCAGTGGGTGCAGGTATAGCTCTTAGGAGACATGCCTGGCTGTGCTTATGGTCCTTTGCGGAGCCCTTTAAATCATCCTTTGTAAACACCCCTTTTGATGGTTCATCTCTTTTTGGGCCCAAAGTTAAGGAAACTCTTACCAGGTGTGAGCAGGAAGGAAAGACTCTGCCGTCGGAGTCCATTTTTCCACCCCTGGTAGACCCTACCCCAAAGGTCAAAAGGGAGGAAAGATGTGGTTCCGAAAAGCCTAAGGAGCCTTTCTGGACACACATGATGAACCCCCCTCCAGGGGCAGATGAGGGGGCAATAATGGAAGATGCCGCCTTCACAGCAGAGGGGTTCCGCAAAATCAGGGCGACCGAGACCAGTTCTTTGGGAAACCCTACCAGCGCTCCCAAAAGGAGTCCTGACTGTCCTACTCTGGAGGCGGTCAGCGGTTGCTTATCTTTGTATCCAGATGCCTGGCTAAAAATAACAAATGACAAATGGGTACAAAGCATAATATCTGGAGGATATATTCCCTTTGCCACTCCACCCTCCCCTTGATAACAAAAATCCCGGACATCCCACCCAGTTGCAGGGAACAAGCAACATTAGAAATCCAAAGGTTGCTACAGAAAAGAGACATCCAACTGGTCCCAGCAGACCAGATAGGATCCGGACTTACTCAAGATTCTTTTTAGTTCCAAAAAAGACAGAGGACTGGAGACCTGTTTTAGACCTCAACAGACTAAACAGATCGGTCAAGAAGGAGAAGTTCCAGATGGTCACGCTACAGTCGATACTTTCCTTTTTAGAGAAAGACAATTGGATGTGCTTGATGGATCTCCAGGATGCATACTACCACATAAAAATGGCCAGACCATCCAGGGATCATCTGTGCTTCCGGCTGGGACTAAAGTCTCACTAGAGCCTCCAGAGTGTTCACCAAATGTATGACAGTGGTCATAGCTCAACTGAGGCGTTTGGGATTCCAGGTGTTTCCGTACTTTGACGATTGGCTCCTCACCGCCACCACCACCAGGCATCAGCTTATACAAGCCAGGGACACCATGCTTATTCTTTGCAATCAACTGGGGATTACCATAAACTTAAAAAAATCTGCCTTATCGCCTTCGCAACATATTGTGTTTATCGGACCAGATTTGGACACCACCATCACTACTTTTAATCTTATTCCAGAAAGGATATCGGTACTTTGACATCAAATTCTGAACCTCATATCCAGAGAAAAGGTGCCAGCCTCAGATGTGCTAAAATTGTTGAGGACGATGGTGGCTGCAATAATAGCAATTCCTTTGGGTCGTATGTACAAGCAAATTCTACAGTGGCTCCTGTTCACACAATGGTCCTGTCAAGAACTCCCAATGTCTCATCTCATCATTCTAACAAACTCTTTCAAAAAGGATCTTTGGTGGTGGTTGACCTCTCTCCAAGTAAAGATAGGTCATCCTTTTATCCTACTCTCACCATCGGCCACTGTTACCACGGATGCTTCTCTGATTGGTTGGGGGGCATTTTCAGGGAAGAACAGCCCAAGGCACATGGCCCGAACTAGAGACACATCTGCATATCAATTTCCTGGAGATGAGAGTGGTACTCTTGACATTGCCGTACTTTCAGGGCTCTCTCCCTCTGGGGACAATTGCGATTCAGATGGGCAATGTCATTGGTCTGGTATATAAACAAACAAGGAGGAACCAGGTCCTATCCTGTTTGTCAAGAGGCACTAACAGTGTGGCAGTGGGCTACCTCCACCCAGCACTTTGTGATAGCAACGCAAATCCCAGGGAAATCCAACGTGATAGCGGACTGAGCAGGGCAATCTTGTTGCCTCATGAGTGGTCCCTCAAAGAAGAAATAGCGGAAAGAATATTCCGCAGATGGGGCCAGCCTTGCTGCAATCTCTTTGTATCCCCCATGAACACAATATGCAAAAGCTATTTTGCCCTAATCCCCCCTCTGAGAGATGCCCCAAGGGACGCACTCGTACACGGTTGGCCTCCAGTCTCCTTTATGCCTTCCCACCAATACTGCTGATATCCAAAGTGTTACAGAAAGCTAAAGCCCTGGGAAGGACCATCATTCTTATAGCCCCTCACTGGCCTCGTTAGATTTGGTTCCCCTTTCTTTGACCTCATCTGTTGGAAGAGCCTTGGATTCTAGACCCAGTTCCAGACCTGATGCACTCATCAGGGCCTCTTCATCCCCTAAAAATGACAGCTTGGCTGCTCCAATTCCCAACATAGCCAGGTTCCATAACCTCTCAAATGAAATGCAACATATTTTAATATCTTTTCATAAATCATTTGCTAGGAAATTATACCTCAGCAAACGGAAGAGATTTTTCGTATGGGCTTGTCAAAATAACATTGACCCTTACCCTAGCCCCTATTTCCTCCATACTAGAGTTTTTGACTATGCTTTTCAACAAGGGAGCAGCTGCAGCCACCATTCGTGTGCAGCTCGCTGCAATCTCTAATTTTCATCTTGGTACTGAAGGCTTTAATGCAATGTCACATAAGCTATCCAAAGCATTTCTCAAAGGGACCTTCCACCTGAGACCACCCATCAAATCCCCTTATACACCTTGGAATCTAAATTTTATGCTTTCACGCATCATTCTTCCACTGTTTGAGCCAACTTCTTCATGCGATTTGAAATATGTCTTGGAAGACTACATTTTTAGTAGCCATCACATCTGCCCAAAGAGTTTGAGCTACAGGCCTCGTCTATAAACTCCCCGTATCTGATTTTTCATTCTGATAGAGTTTCACTATGAACAAATCCTTCATTCTTACCTAAGGTTTGTACTGAAGCTAACCTTAATCAAGCCATAGAATTACCGATGTTCTTTGTGTTTCACTGTTGCAGTCATTGCATCTGGGTAATCTGCTGACAGGTTGCCCTCAGTCGGCCAGATTAAGAAAGTCTTGGGTCCTGCGTCAGTTGCTGTCCCTTCTTCCATGACGTCAGGTCGTCAGGGGTATAAAACATGCAGCTGATGCCATTACATCAGTCTTTCTTGCTGCAGGGTGCCCGAAGCAGAAGCAGTTTGCAAGTGCTGGTCGGCCGACTCCTGAAATGTTCGTTTTCGAGTTTCAGAACCGAAGTCTTCAACTAAAAGCTAAGTACCCCATTGGGGAAACTTTTTTCTTGCTCCTTACCAATGTCAGTAAAAGTTAATAATTGTATTACTTGTGGGAAGCAAGTACCTCATAAGGATTTTCATTTGTACTGTATTCCTTGCCTATGCCTTTCTGTCGGTTTTGTGCTAAATTTAATCAACGCACTATTAAACGTCAGTATATTTTTGCTTCTAAATATTTTGGCTCAAGATTGAACTATCCAGAAATGTTGTCAGTTAGCAATCCGACTACTGGAATACCTAAAAAACACAAAGAAAAAGACAGAGACAGACGGTCAAGGTCCAAAACCGACAACGAAGCTTCTCCAAAGCCAGTTGCCAGTTCGCCGGTACTCAGTGAGGTGCTTTTGCAGCCCTTGATACCCTCTACTTTTGATTCGCAGGCCTCTACTGAGACCCATTCGGAGTCCGGTATGCTGTGAGATACTTTAAGTATTGAATCCGCGGATGTCTCTACCTTATATGGGTCCGGAGCTGCTGAGCAGGCACCGGCTTCTGAGGGTGTTTTCAGGCCTAAAGATTTGTATATTAAACAGACGCCATCTTCAAAACTAAGGCCAAAATCTACTTCTATGTCTAAAAAACTGATGCTTGGGCCACGTGTACCAGCCCCAATACCTAAAAAACAAATGATCAAAATGGCTGAGGATTTAATTACCTTGATCAGGGGTTTCCAACCCCCTCCTGCCAAGAGGCCTAGGCAAGACACTGATTATGAATCTTCGAATCAGGTTTCTATTTCTTCTGATTCCTCTTCTGATCAGGAATTATCTATTCCCACTTATGAGGACTGTGATGCAGAAGATTCCATCCCTTCTGCTTCTCCTCCTGAGGATTTTTCTTTTGGAGAAACTTTGCATACCTTAAGGGAACGCTTTCACTGGGAGAGTCAGGATTTCTCAGAATCTAAAAAGAAACTTAGGGATTTCCTTCTTCTTCCTCAGCATAGGCCTTTGGCTATACCTCCTGTTCTAGACATTGTTGATGATGTTTTCTCAGAATCCAGTATGGCTCCTGATTCCCTACCTCCGGCTCCTAGTAAGCCAGACAGATGTTACAGGGTTCCTGACTCCCACAAATTCCTCTTTAAAAACCCTACTGCTGACCCTGAAACCATTTCTCAGGGTCCCAAGGGTGTTAAGGCTTCTACTGCTAAAAATCCTACCCCTTGTGATAGAGATTCCAGGGCTCTGGATGGATGGAGTAAGAAGGTTTACACGTCTGCAACCTTGGCAATCAGGGCTTTAAACTGTCAATTTCATATGCTTAAATATCAACCGCATGTCATGGGCTTACTTAAACAGAAAATTATGTTGATTTCTGACTGTGTGGAAAATAAAGATTTGCAGGATTTATTGCATTCAGCTGAACAAGTTGGAAAACGTACTTTGCAATGTGGTTTTGATTCCTTGGAGGCCTCTTGCAGGGCTGCTGTAACTGGATCTGTGATAAGAAAGCATGCTTGGCTCAAGGAGCAAAATCTGCCTGACCATGTTAAAGCAAAATTGCTGGATGCTCCTTTACAACAGGATAGTCTATTTGGTAATAAGGCAGAAGATGTTTTGAAAAAGATGGAAGATAAAGCTAAATCTATGCAAACTGTAAAAGATTTCCTACAAGTGCAGCCACCCAGGTTCAGTAGGCACTGACCTACTAAGAACTGGTCCTTTCCAGTACTCATCAGAGCCGCTCAGGTCAAACCCAGACATTCCAAAGGCTCCAGGGGTCAGTCACAAGGAACTTGGAGAACAAAGCAGTGGGGTGCCTCCACCTCCAAATCTGAAAGTAACAAGGCACCTTCTTACGGTAAACAGTCTTAATGACTTTCCGCTGCATTCACCAAGCACTTATCTTTTGGCCACCCCTTTGAGGGGAAAACTGGCACTTCATGCACGAAACTGGCAACTGATTACCCAGGACAAGTGGGTTTTAAATATAGTATCCGAGGGATACAGATTTCATTTCCACACATTGCCAATTCCAAATGGATGGCTAGATCTGCCTCCAAATCAGTGGGCAGAGGCCCAGAAACAAGTTATGTCCCTCATGAATATGGGGGCTATTCAACCAGTTCCAGAAAAGGGACAAGGTTTTTATTCAAGACTTTTCCTGGTACCCAGAAAAGACCAATCATGATGTCCAATTCTGAACTTATCAATTCTAAACACATTTCGGGACATTCCAAAATTCAAGATGCTAACTCTACAACAGTTACTACATATGCTAGGCAAGGATGCCTGGTTGGTAATTCTAGACTTAAAATAGGCTTACCTGCATATCCCAATCGGGGAATCTTGCAGAAGATACTTCTGCTTCAAAGCAGACAATTTGCATTACCCATTCTCTGCACTGCCCTTTGGCTTATCTACTGCGCCCAGGGTCTTCACAAAGTGCCTGGCACCAGTAATTGCATTTTGCAGGCAAAGGAATATTCAAATTTATCCGTACGTGGACAATTGTCTAATTCAGGCAGAAAACAAGGACACTCTTCTAAAACATCTGGTGTTTGTAAAACGACTTCTAACTTGTCTAGGGTACACCATAAACGAAAAGAAATCACAACTGGTACCCTCTCAGATAATTATATTCCTGGGTGCAAGCTTGACTACAACTGCCCAGATGACTTACCTTACGCCAGAAAAACAAATTCAATTGATGATTTACTTCAAACAGGTGGCCACAAAAACCCAGCTATCTGCAAGACAAATTCTGCAGGCCTTGGGTTTCATGGCCTCCTGTATTCTAATAATTCCATATGCAAGACTGCATATGAGGAAACTTCAATGGTACCTAAAAAGCTTATGGAGTCAACATTGTCACAGTCTGGAAACAATGATTCCTATCGTACCTTGCCTGCAGCTACAGTTCCTATGATGGTCAGAGGCCTGACATCAAAGCAAGGGGCTGTCATTCATTCCACCCCCTGCCGCTGAAACCCTGACTACAGACGCATCAGACTATGCTTGGTGGGTGCATCTGGCAGGGAGATGCATTCAGGGCCAATGGAGCCCAAATCAAATGAACCGACATATCAACCAGGAAGAGATGCTAGCTGTACAGAAAGCTCTGACAACCTTCAAGGACTATCTTCATCTAGGACAACTACTGATAAAGACAGACAACACCACAGTCATGTGGTACATAAACAAGCAGGGGGGGTACCCATTCCTACCCCCTTTGCAGACTAGCCATGGCATTGTGAAACACGGCCTTGACTTATCAAATACATCTACAAGCTCAATTCCTGCCAGGAAAATACTCTGACCGACGAACTAAGCAGAAATCTTATGGACCCACACGAGTGGAAACTGGATCTACAAATCTTCAGCATGTTGACACGCAAATGGGGGGGCCCAGATATAGATCTTTTTGCCTCATCCCAAAACTATCAGTTGGACAAATTCTGCACAAGAATTCATCACAAAAAAGCTTGGAAAGTGGATGCTCTGTCCTTCCGCATGAAAAACCTCAGTCTGTGCATTTCCTCCTCTGCCTCTGCTCTCCAAGGTCTTACTAAAAGTCAGACAGGAAAAAACAAAAATTATTCTGAATGCTCCAGACTGGCCTCGCCAACACTGGTACCTGCTCCTACACAATATGTCGCACCTTTCTCCATGGTACCTGCCTCAGACACCTTACCTACTGTCTCAGCAGAACTATCAAATTCTGCACACTCAGCTCCAAACTCTGAATCTTGCAGCATGGCTAATCAACTAATTTCACCAGTTACATCTCTCAGTAAACCTGTGATGGATGTCATTTTGGAGGCTAGAAGGCCTAGTACTAGAAAATCTTATGCTGATAAATGGAAACGATTCTGTGCCTGGAACCAAGCACAAGGAATAAGCATAGCAATGCCGAATGTTCCTCAGATTCTGCAGTATTTAACTGAGATGCTTCACAAGGGCCTGTCTTTTTATTCCATAAAAATCAATGCCTCTGCCATTTCAGCTCATTACAACACAGAGCCTCCCCTCTTTTCTCATCCTTTGCTAAAGCAGTACCTCAGAGGGGCCAAAAATTTAAGACCTCCCAGGAGAGCACCAACTCCTGCATGGGACCTCAATTTTGTTTTGGAAAACCTCACTGTACCTCATTTTGAGCCAGCTGCTACTGCAGACTTAAAATTTCTCTCCTGGAAAACATCTTTCCTTTTAGCAGTCACTTCAGCTAGAAGGATTTCAGAATTACAGGCTCTTATGGCAGTGGAGCCTTTCATTATTTTTCATCCGGATGGGGTGGCTCTCAGGACCAATCCATCTTTCATGCCTAAGGTGGTATCCAGTGTGGCTCTTAATCAGACCGTTCATCTGCCAACTTTCTTTCCCAATCTACAGAACAAAAGTGAGCGGATTCTGCATTCATTGGATGTACACAGACAACTTAGATTCTACTTAAACAGGACAAAATCTCTAGGAAAATCTGAACAACTATTGGTGGCATTTGCTGCAGGGGCAGAGGGAAAGGCTATTTCAAAACAGACTATTTCCAAATGGATAAGTCATTATATTCATTTCTGCTGTGTGCACCATGGTAAACCTATCCCCAAGGGGATCAGATCTCATTCCACCAGGGCTGCATTTTCTTATGCAGCCTTTCTCAGAGGGGTTCCTACCAGAGACATTCTAGAAGCTGCTACCTGGAGCTCAGGTCATACGTTCACCAAACATTACCATTTACCTCTCTTCTCTAAATCCAGAGCTGGCTTTGCCACTGCTGTCCTGCAGAGCCTTATAGCTGCTCCTAATTCTGTATAAATCCATCCTCCCAACCATAGCTTTGGGAATCTACCCAAATGTAATGACTGCAACAGTGAAACACGAAGAACATAGTACAGTTGTGTACACTTTCCATAAATGTAGATGTTTGAGTGTATTCACTGTTGCAGTCCTGGTTACCCACCCTCCAGCCCTCTGTTTTTGTCTTACTATACCTCTACTTTCTTTTACTATGTTTAAAAGCCTTTTTGGTGTGTGTGTATATATATATATATATATATATATATATATATATATATATATATATATATATATATATATATATATATATTGCTCCCCATTTGGGGGGCACCTGACATCTGGGGCAAGAAAAACTGATGTAATGGCATCGGCTGCATGTTTTATACCCCTGACGATTTGTTAATCAGGCTGACTGAGGGCAACCTGCCAGCAGATTACCTAAATGTAATGACTGCAACAGTGAATACACTCTAACATCTACATTTATGGTAAGTGTGCACAACTGTACTTTTTTTTCCCCAAACAGACCAATAACTTGGAATACATGCTGCACAAACGAGATGTTCACAGACAACTTTGATTTTACCTAGATAGAACCAAAGAATTTAGAAGATCTGAAGAACTTTTTGTTTCTTTTTTAGATACAAGAAAAGATAGACCTGTGGCAAAAACCACTCTGTCGAAATGGTTATCTGACTGCATCACCTTCACTTACTCAGCTCCCAATGTACCTATGCAGCACAAAATAAAAGCTCATTCAACCAGAGCTGTTTCCACAACTTCAGCCTTTACTACCAAGCTACCAAAAGATAGTATTTGTGCAGCAGCCACTTGGTCAAAACCTCATACTTTTATCACTCATTACAAAGTCGATAGGGCCTCCAGGGACAGGACTTCCTTTGGTTACACTGTCCTAAGAAACATATTCCCATGAGCCACCTGAGAAAGATGGTGCTTGGGATGCTACCCATCTATAAGAATGAACGGTGAGACAGAACAACTTCACATAAAGAAGTTATGTACTCACCATAACGTTTCATGTGAGTTTTTCATCTCGCCTTCATTCTTACGTCCCACCCTCCAACCCCCTCCAGGCTTTTTCGAGGACCGAGATTCAGGTTTTATCATGGTTGCTTTGTCTTTTCTATGGTTTCTTTACCTAAAATAGGGATAGAATGGCATATGGTATTGTTAGAGGCAGCAGACAAGATCTGAGGTAACACAAGGTGCATCATGGGATAGGGACTTGGCCTCAAGCTGTCTGAAGACCTCGAGCTTTGTAGCTGGCTGACTCGGAGCCGAAGATCGGCTCCGAACCCATCTGTAAGAATGAAGGCGAGTTGAACTCACATGGAACGTTATGGTGAGTACATAACTTCTTTTTTTGTTCAATTAAACAGTTTCTGTAAGATCTTAGTGAAATGCTACTTTTCATACAAGCATTTCACTTTAAAACATTTGCAAACTGTTTAGTAGCAGAGTTTTGAAAACTGATTATTAAAATGTTGGTCTTATTTTGTTTTTCTAAGGTGGCACCTCAGAGAACGACAGTGCATTTGAAGCAGACTACTCAGTTGCACCTCTTCCTGTGACTGAAGGAATGCAACACATCCGGATAATGGAAGGTATATCCCGCTCCCTCCCCTCTTCACCCCTACTCACACATCAGTCTATCAGCGTCCGGCTTCAACCAGTCAAGAAGTTAACAGGTACCAGTCTAATTATATATTTATCTGTTTATGCATGCTCTGTTAAACATTGATTTTAGGTTTCATGTCGCTTTTGTTGGACTTCAAATTACAGATTAGTTTGTTTGTGACGTTTATGTAGACTGATAGATGATTTTAACTGAATATGAAAACTGCGTAACTCCACTGACATG